>NC_056725.1:369461670-369526670 GCF_019279795.1 Protopterus annectens | reverse complement strand
TACATATTAGGGTTCTAAATGCCCTTTCCCTAATGGTAACATTATTCAAACGATTATCTCAATTGGTTAGTGTCTGTTTTTTTTTTTTTTTGCTTAACCAATTGGAAAAGGAATCTTTTTTTCCTTTTTTGATGATGATTTGAGGGAATACTGTTTTGAGGAAACACACATTTGCCTATTATTTTTGGTTAAACATGTCTAAATGAGGTGTGTGAATATACAAATGTGTATATGTGCATATATAAATAAATATATATGTATACATGCACAGAAACTCACATTTACTTATAGAAAATGAACTGTATCTTTAAAACGGGGATACAAAATAAGCAGAACATTAAAAAATATATTTTAGTCCAGAAGGCTTCACAAGTACATAAAAGTTATCTTTAGTTATAAGTAGGCTTCTTTTTAGGCCATCTGTCAGATCAGATAAACTAAAATAATTGTCCTGGCTGATAAGCTTTGAAATTGTAGGATTATTTTAGGCTATAGACCTCAGGCTTTGTCCAAGGGAAAACAAAGAAACACAGCAACAGTTCTCTCCCAGGCTTTAGGCCTTACTTCTAGGTGTCACCTCTCAGCTCCAAAATTTCTAAGCCTTTCTTCTAGCCCTCTCTGTCAGTCCCAAAATTAAAAACAATTGTCCAGTACTATGCCTGGGATTAGCCTCAGGTGGGCCTTCCTTCAGTCCATAACTACAGGTCTTGTTTCAGCATATACACTGCCCACCAGTGAGTGCTATAACTTATACTGGGACAAAGCCACTGACTGGCTGCTGTCAAGCTCATGAGAACCACTGGTAAGAATACCCATGCTATGAATATGTAAAGAAACAAATATTTTTTGTCAAACATATTACAAGTTAAATGCACATATATGTGCATGTGCATGCACAGAGACACACACACACACACACACACACACACACACACACACACACACACACACACACACACACACACACACACACACACACACACACTCCAAAAAAGACCTGACTAAGCAAGAGTCTTCACTGCATAATACCTCAAACCTTTTAAAACATTCAGGCCAATTATAGTCAAACCTCAATACCTGTAAACATGCTGTCTTTCACTCTTTTTTTTCTGAGCCTGTCAATATAGGATAAATGGATTGTTTGGCTTTACTCTGGAAACACAGAGCATAAGACTAAGCCTAATGTTCATACTTGGTCTTTCTTAAAATGTAAAAAAAGTAATAGTCATGAGCAATCATAAGCCATATAACTGAAACACTAATGTTTCCTAAAAGGTTTGTTTGCATATATCCCACAGGCCTCTGCTACATGAGGTTTAAGGTATTACGCAGTAAAGACTCTAGCTTAGCTGGGTCTTTCTTGGAGTTTTTTTTTTTTTTTTTTGAAGGGTTTGTCTGTGTGTCTTTTTTATCCTTTGATGTGGATGTTTACTATATTTTGCAGGTACCTTATTTTTTTTAGCTTTTGAACTCTCCCCTGCATCATCTGATGGCCTGGTACCCTGCACAATGCTGGGTCTAGCAGCTTTTCTCAATTCCCCCACTAGTCGATTAAACTGGAGCTGATGGTGAAACCTAAGTGCATTGGGTGGAGGTTTGCTATCACCTTCGGCCAGAGGGATTTACTTATTTTTAACCTACCCATAATAAGCTGTGTGGAACTGCCCCAAGGGTAGGAGTGCAACAGGAATGTGCAGCATTTTGTCTCACCTTCTCAACATCTCAGTCATGTCCCTTCTTTAAGCATCTTAATATTTAGCGAAAAAGTAAATTTAATTCAGTGCAGTTTACATTACTAATAATGACTGGTATATCCTGAACACTAGAGATAGAATTAAGGTTTATAACTAGAATGTTGCAGGATTTATTATAGGGTAGGCAGAGGATGACTATTTTAAATTCTTCAGCTAAAGTGCATTCTGAGTGCTACAGCACTCATGTTTTAGTTTAGAAAAAAAAAATATTTTTAAACTGTTGCAAAGTGTCTGCTACAAATGTAGCAAACAGTTCCACAGTTTGTACCCTGCTTGCATGGAGCACAGAAGTGCTCAGGTTTAAAAAAAAGATTATTTTGTTTAATTTTTGTTTTATTTTTAAACTATAGTAAACAGATACTACAGTTTAGGCCACACACACTGAGAGCTACAGCACTCAAGTTTGAATGCAAATATAACACTGGCTTTTAAAAGCCAATAATACACTCAGGAGTGATTGGGATCAGGTGATTGCACCCCCCAACACTTTGCACACTAGGCTGTTTTCCCTCTCACCTCTCCCTAGCTACGCTACTGGATGACTGCAAACTTAGTGCAATCATAAACTCTCAAAAAGACACCAAGATCCTTCCAGAGGACTTTTCCCATACTAAGGCCTACAACTAAATGCCAACAAATATACATAAAAGTATCCTTTAGCAAGCATTCTGCCCCTTGTAATTGTCATAGCAATAAAACACTCCTGAATATTGATCCAGTAGTTAGGGACCTGGGAACATATGTGTGCATTGAACTGCCCTATACTGGGAAAAAGTCATTCTTCATTGTGTAGCTTATTAGTAAGAGTATGGTGTTCAGATCAAGAGAGATAATCATTCAACTGTATTTAGCACATATTAGACCAGTCATTGAATGTAATACCCCCTTCAGTATGTACCTATCCAAACGTTTGACACAACTTGAATCACCAGGAAAATCAGGGACCTAAATCATATAAGCTACACTTACATCTCAAAGCCCTACCCATCTTCTTGGTATCTTACTAGCTACTGAGGGATGATCTCTGCCTCACTTACAGATCATCAACCCACCCCATCCTGTCAGACCTACTGCATATCCACAAGTCCATTGTTGGCATAAACACTCATTGAAGAGATCTTAATCTCTTCTTCACCATAAATAGAACATGTTGGAAAGACAGATACGTAGCAGAGAGAATACCACTTTTCTGGAATCATCTTCCTCTCCACATAAAGCAAATTATGCTTCTTACTCTTTTGAAGTGTCTTCTTCTTCTTCTTTCAGCTTTTTCCTGGTTAGGGGTCGCCGTAGTGCAAATGGATGGGAAATGGGAAATTGTCCCTGGTTTAGTGACTTTGTACCTTATGGATAAGGGTAACATCCTAATGTCTGCCCAACTCTGGGCTGTTCTACTTAAAAGACAAGGGCTCTGGGTTATTTTTGTTTATAATACAAGGGTCATAAACTTATTGGGAATGCAAAGGTAGGCTTCAAAAGATCCCCATGGATCAATAGCCAAGTAAGTACATGTGAACTTGTGAACAAAGTAAATAGCAAAAATGTTTAAACATTTTCTATAAATGATAACCTTTCTTCTCTAGCATTTAATTTCTCCAACCTGGGGATTTAATAAACTCTATGTAAGCATAGTGTAAAGCCTACATGGAAGGTACCATGGCTGTGTATGCTGTACCCCCTAGGTAGTGCGTCATGCATAGTAATGAAGGTGCATCACTGAGGGACAGCCATGTAACACGGTTATTGATTCAGTGTATGGAGTGTGTTACTGTGTCAGGAGATGAGTAACAAACTGCATTGTCAAACTGCCAGATGTCAATGTATGCATAAATATTTAATATTTCTTTATTTTGTAATTTTTTTTGTCATGTTTATGCAGCACGGCGTGCAGCAATGGACATGTGCCAGACATCTAAAAATAGAAACTGGATACCTTTAATTATGAATGCAAAGGTCAGGTTTAAGCATAGCTGAGCAGGTTTGTGTGGCACACCATGGTACTCAGTGGTGTTTAAATGTAGTGGAGCGGTATATATGAAAGTATAGCAGTATTCCACATGTCCACGTAGCCATATGGCTAGAGTGACAGCCGTATGTGCTGTAGGTGCAGGGTTTGAATATACAGACAGGTTATTAAGCAGTTATTTTGCAAATACACATTATGAGAAGTATTTTTAAAATCCTGCTTTGCTGTATTCAGCTGAGCTCTGCTAAGCACAGCTAAGCCTTGCCAAGTACTGATTAAACAAGGAATGTTTTAGCAGTGCTTAGTTGGTTTTTGCATTGCTAAGCAGAGCAAAGCACTGCTAAGCAATGTCAGTTTAAGCTTTGCTCAGCTAAGCTGCTTTGCACACTGCTAAGCATTGCTGAGCATTGTCAGTTTAAGCACTGCTCAGCAGGTTTGTGTGGTGCTAAGCAATGTGACTCATATTTAAAAATTGCCCAATGGCAGTAAAGGGTACAAAAACAGACTTATTTAAGTGCAACAGGTGGGAATACAGCAGAACCAGTTGGAGTTTGAACTTGGCAGGAACTATGGCAGGTGCTGGAGAGGTTGCGCCCTTCCAGGCATAGTGGTGGGGCATTATGGATTCCAGGGTCATGGTTGGACTCCATATGAAATACCATTATGTCCGGCTGCTGCAGGGCCATTAATAGGGATTGGAGAACAAGTCAGAAGCTTGGGACTGGATGGCATGCGATCTCACCAGTGCAACAGCTATCCCCCGCACAGGTGAGAAGGTCCGTCATCATTATGATGATCTGAAGTGATGGAAGAGGGGACTTCTGGACACCTGGGTCCAGGATGCTTGAGATGGGAATACCCCACAAGTTTGTAAGTACTGTTAGCATTGTTTTACCAATACGTAATCTGAATGTATGATAGACAGGTATGCATGATGGTGTGCTTCTCTCCCTACAGCTGCAAAGGAAAGAGCTCACAACCTAGAGACCAATGCAGGGTGCTTGGCTAAGTTGCATCATGAATATGGTGTGTACAGCTGTATCTTGCAATCATATAAGCAAGAAAGAGTAAATTATTAACTGCCATTAGGTATATACAATTTTGACTGAATGAGGTCATACACCTGGACTGAAATAAATGAATAAAGTCACATATAGTTCAATAAAAATGAAAGCATAAAACCTGACAATGGTAAATAAATAAAGTTTCTACTGCATTAATTGTGGAATTACAGCTGTATTGCATCTCCTGCATTCCATAAACTGTTCTGCAATAAAGACTTGAAAATATGCCAATAACTGCATGAAGTCACTCCTAATAAAGTTGTGTTGTGCAATATGTATGTATTTTGGACTGTTGTTCATGAAATCGAGTATTACATCTGCTCTGAACTAAAAACACAAAGAATATCACTAAGTGACTCAAGGTTAACTGTGTTCTGCTAAACTGTAGATTTAGTGCTGTACTACAAGATATATGCATTATGATATCTGTTTGTACTAAGATCTGAAGCAATACCAGGAACACCCAAAGTATATTGTGTATATCAGGATTGTCTTGTGTTAACCATTGCATTTCAGCTATATGCATTCCTGCTCTGAGGTTCTCTGCTACAGGCAAGTGTGCAACTGTAATAGCTGTAGACTGCAAATATACCATCTGCAACTGTATATGGGTCAGGTTTATTGTCTACACCTGCATTATATGTATTAATGTACAGTTTACCTAGCATCTCTGTCATGCATGAATCTCATGCATGTGTGTTCAAGTGTCACTGCAGTTTTGTATACCACTCTATCTCTGTTACCAGGTCACAGTTTATTACCAGGTGAGCTCTAGGCAAATATCAGTCAGTCAACATGAAGCAGTGCCTCCGTAGCTCAGTTTGATAAATGCTGTGTCTGATGTACATTTTGTCAGAAACAGACCAGGGTTCAAATCCAGTGACAAATACTATTAAATATTATTGAATCAGTTATATATTATTAACAGATGTTCTCCTCACAGGAATTTGAGGTAAATGGGTGCAGTAGCCCTTATTATGGATTAATAATTTGTGTGCTCAGATGTAACAGTGTGTTAACAGCATTGCTAAAGAATGTGATATGACTTCAGAAAATAAAGGCAATGACTACAATGCTAATAAAAGTTAATACAATAAATAAAATATCTAATCTTGATATGGCTATATGCCTGGTGTATCTGTGAATGTCTGCTGATGGTCTAATCCCAGGCCTACCAAGTATGGCATGATAGTCATAAACTCTCTGAAATGTGCAGGATACATGTTTCTCAAGTGTCACACTGTCATGGACTGTGATAACTGTTGCCTAATCCCTCTGTCACAGATCTATCATCGACATGATTATGTCAATAGCATAGTCAAACTACATCAGTCCACAGTATACCTTACTAGATATAGGTCCCCTGACATGTAATAGTCCTGCATAGTTGTGTATTTGTAGGTGTTACAGCTTGGCCCATATTGTCATATGTGGATAGCTTGAGAGGTATTAACATGCTACAGAAGCTATAGGGCACTGTTATACATAAAGGAAGGGCAGACCTGTAAAATTTATAACAGTATTTTTGCAAACTATAGAGCCTATACTGGTATTAATGGACTGTAATTCTCTCTCTCTTCCCATCCCTTGTCTTCATCATACTTTATTATTGTTATACATCGTTTACTATTAACATATGTTGTTCTCAAAATGTTATGTTGAGCCTTGTGTTTTATTATTGTAATGTATTACAATGGTTGCATACTAACATATCTTGTTGAATTACCTATGTTGTTGGCCTTCTGCCATAACTGTTACTGGTATGCTGTTACTATACTGACTGTTATCTCACTTATTGTTATGTTCCATATACTATGCAATGTTATGTTACTGGGTTATTTGCAATGTTCTGGCATGCTGTTATAACTAACTACATATTATGTTTATGACTAACCTATACACTTTGAAATACCTCAACACCATAGCTTGACTGGGTAGGCCAGTTCCTGTTGATCTGCCTACCCTACCTCAGCTGACCATGGCACCAGGTCCCAGCACGTCTGGGACCCAAGCCAGTGGTGCCCCTCTGCTAGCCCTGCACCACCTATGGGTGGAACTGCCCCCAGGAGCGGGGGCAGAGGGGGGTATCACCCAGGACCAGCTACCAATGATGGTGTGCAGGATAGTGCATCATGGTTAGGAGAACCGCCTGCACCAGATTGAGGGAAGACTGGCCAACCTGGCGGGGCAAGGTGACCTTGGCACCCAGCCTCCAGCAAAGCCACCATTGGTTCTGTGAAAGAGGAGTGTTGTTTGCCAATGGCTGGGGATCTCAGTCACACTGCTAGGGGCACATGGATTTCTGATTCCACAACACCCTCCCCGTCCAAGATGTTTACCCCCCCCCACATGTCACACACCACTCCTGTATGCTGTCTTGTCTGTCGTTCTTGTCTGTGTGGAAATGCAACCTATCTTACCCAACTTACCTCCCCACACATACCTATATCCCTTCCCCAACATTCCACTCTCTCCTTAAAAGAAAATGGTCACCTGTACCACAAAAAATATATCGCCCCATACATAGCTCTCCATTTTACACCCATGTCCACTGGACACAGTTATTACATGAATTAATCAACACAGTTCTGTTGCCCTCACCCCTTTCTCTGGGGTGTGAGGCTCCAAATTCCAAATTCTGTGCAACCTGCACAGCTGTTGCTGTACAAGAAATGTAGAGCTATGGTCCTTTTCTACACCCATCCTGCACATCCCTACCTCCCTTTCAGTATGTTTTTCCCTCTGCTTGCCCCCATTTCACTACTTTCTTAGCACCCATTTTTTTGTTTTTATAATTAGCGCAGGTTTAAGTGGAGTGCCTCTCAAACCCATACAAACCCACTTAAAATTGCTTTTTCTGTGTTTCTGACAGTGTTAATTACATCTGCAAAATAATCATCCCTTGCCACATCTTGAACCTGGGCCGCTGTCAACTGCAGCACAGTGCATTAGCCCACTAGGCTACTCTGCTCTGAATTAAAACACGTGTTTCTACCCATATATCCTGATTTCCACTGACACACTGCAAGTACATATAATGGGAATATTGTCAAGAGTACTTGGGACTGTGATGCAGACACTACACCAGTCCACAGCCAAATAAATAAGATGGATGTACGTGAGGCCTGGGATAGCAGGTATAGCTGTCAACTGTACAGACTGCTGCAGAAGGTCCACAGTTGTGCCCCCTAGTTTTGGTATGGTTACCACAGTAACATATCTATCTGCTACAGTACTGGCATGTCATTACAGATTGAGGTTACAAGATCATGACAGACATTTGAGTGTCACATGTCATACCCATCAGAAAGGTATTTATCTTGCAAATACACCTGCTGCAGCAGCAGCTCAGTAGTTCAGTCTGTTAAATGCCTTGCATGCAGTACATTTTGCCACCCACAGTCCTAGGTTTGAATCTAGTGTGTTGCACTTTATTTAAATTCTTGTGAATACAGCACAAATGACTGAATCTTTCCATTTTAACCAAAACTGGTTGCTGCTACTGAATTAACTGTTACCCATGTATGCACATCAGATGCCTGTAGGTAGGGGCACAGTGCACATATTTGTATAGCCTACCTATATGTTGCCTACTACTCTCTGATTGGCAATATTACATAACATATGTACCTTAAGCACATGCCTTGACTGGACACTTACGGGTACCCACACCCTGGCTCTGCTGTAACAACAGAACTGACACTGCTCCCTCATTGACACATATAGCTGGCTGTCCTCCAAAGTGTTCACATTCCCCACTATGAGTCCTATGCAAAAGCAGCAGCTGCAGCCTGCAACATATGCAGCTGTATGTTAAGCTACCTGTCACAGACCTACCATACCTCACAACCCCCTAGAACAAGGGATCCACACAACACCCATACATAAAGAGGGGGGCATAGGCCAAGTGACAGAGACATGTGACACAGTCTGCCCCTACAAACATACACAGCTTATAGACCAGCAGCTACTGCAGCAGCATGCATATTCAGACAGCTATGACATCTGAAAATCACATGCCTCTCCACCCTTACTGACCTTAACCCACATTGTTTAACACTGAACTGCCACATAATTAGAAGGTCAATTGACAATGGCCAAAAATAGCATGCAAAACTGTGGACATATCTGATAAATCTCAACAGTCGACAGTATTTGTACCTACCCTCTGTGATGCTGTAGCCTCCATGCCTCACTAATGTCCATCTCAGGACTAAGAAAGGGGCCAAGGCCTACATGAAGCCCTTATATATTGTATTGTTGTGCCCTCTCATTGGCTAATGAAAGTGCAGTCCAGCTGTTCTGGATGGTATTAACAAGCCAGAGCCATGGATTGCTACACAGGCAATTACCTTTTGATGAGCATTACCTACAAAAGGCATGCAGTTGCCTGCAGAGAACAGGTATGTAACTTGCTTTACCAAGACAGACTGTGATTTAGTAAGCATTTGTCTTGAGGATTTGTTCACAAAAGGATTTATTTTACATTTGTTTACTGGGAAAGTTCGACTAGACAACATGTCCATTTTCAGCAGAGGCGCTGGGCCAAGAAACGCTCCAAGACATACAAAGAATTAGAAAAACTTAACAATTTTGCAAAAGGATAAGTTAACAAGCTTAACATTTTACATAATATTTTGCAAGAGAAACAATAATAAAGTTACATATCATTTTATGAAAAAAACATGTTACAGTTGGTGTAAAATTAAACAGGATAGAAAAAACAGACTGATAGCTAAGGTTACTATTGAGGAAAAGAAAAATTTGCATATATAGTTCTGTTTTAGCTGGTTACTTTAGTGCAGGCTTTACCAGGTTAGCTAATAGCTGTAAGCATAAGCAATGGGATTGTTACGTAAGAGATGTATAGAGAGAAAAGAGGAAACTAGAAGTTAATATGTTTGGTAAGTATGTAGTGAGGTTCCAGAGATGGAGCTAGAAGGGATTTTAGTGGAACTACATAAGATGATAGTAGAAGTGACTGGAAGTATTAACTTTTTTAAAGTATTTATCTAGTTTTTTTGATTACATCACTCTACCAGGTATGTAATACAAGTCTGCTTATAATGGGACACAGATGGGAGATGCAGTTATGGGGAATAGGGATTACAACAGTAGGCATGTTGAACATCTCTGGGAATTACATGTTGGTGATACTCTACTGTCTAACAGCTACAGGCATGCCTCTCACCTGTGCCTGCTGTGACTTAAATCAGAGCTGTGGCCCTCTCACTTCAATCAGCTCATGTGTGAATGCTACTGGATTATGTGTTACATGTATTGACAGTACGTAAGGGTGGACACAGTTGTCATATCACATGACGTACTGTCATTCAGCCCCTCTCAGTCTGTGAATGTCACACAGGTATAGTTCAGACATTGCAAAGGTGTCCCTGACTTTCTGATGTACTACAGCTAGGTCACTGTCTTGTCAACATTCGCATCTCATCACTTGAGAGCTATGTCTAGCATACCTGGAAACCCCCTACAGCAGGAATTGTGGTCATAGCCATTATTAGATGGGGGGACACAGGCCCAGCCTCAGTGACAGAGTGTACATATTGGTCATACAATGTAAGAGAATGAATACAGTAACAGATATTACTGTAGCATAACTGCTCTCTGATGGTTCTAGCATGTCACATCCAGATTCTCTACATTCTGAGAACAACTATCAATTATTGTCCACCCATTTGCCAGACATCCACATGTTTGTGGCAAAAGGACCACATATATCAGGCACACTTACGCATTCTGCAAACATCTGTGTACCAGAGAAGTAGGATGCCTACAGGGAGGATATACTACAGCAGGTTTACATTGCTGTCTGTCATTGTGGCACGCTGATGTTGCTGAACTGTCCCCATATACTTGCACTAACACACACCAATGTTTCTGACAGTGGCTGTATGACATAGTACTAGGAAGTTGTCCATAGGTGACACACTACAGTAGATGGCTTTGAAGGCTGTGCAGACATACAGCACACTCTGTCACTGCACACAGGGACATAACCAGTATTGCTACTATGTTGATGATAGCTACATACATAATGTGTTGATAGACAGCAGGGTATGATGTGGGAGGTAGCAGTGGATAGTGCAGGACAATTAGGATGTGCAGGGTCTGTACATAGTGGACAGCAATGTATCTGGTCCTGTGATCTCCTCCCATCTGCTTGTCTTTCAGAAAGAATGTATCAACAGAGGCATCCACCATTGTCAGATGCTGACTATAATGTTCTCCTGGATGGACTTAGACTACGTCATAACAGTCTGCTCATCAGGGATTGCCAGCATTGTGAACAACATGTGGCACTGTGGGCTGACCTTGTCACAGGCATCAACCAAGTAGGGGTACAGGACAGAACATATGAGCAGGTCCAACACGAGGCAACAGACATGGTCAATGCTGCACAGCAAAGGGCTGCCACTGGGGCCAGGGACCATGCTGCCACTGATGGAGGCCCCACTACACAACATCCACTCTCAGCAACAACAGAATTCCTGGTGATCCTGGGATCAACTACCAGCTCCCAAGCAGCCATCACCCCATACATTATGGAGATGGGTGCCACAGCATCCACAGCAGAGGAGCATCCAGGTAAGCTTCCTGTGTTCATCACTGTAATATTGTATCAGTCACTGTGGTTTCTGCATACCAGTACACAGGTGTCAGGTCTATCTGGATGGGGGAGTTTGGTTTTAATGCACAGTTGTGCACACATACTCAGAATGTCAGCAATGTAGGTAGTATCACATTACCTAATGTACATGTTGATATACGCACATATTATCCTGTAACAATGCCACATTTGGTATTGCTGACAATACCTCTCCCTCACATTTCAATAGGTACACCAGGTGTGGCTGGAGTCCAAGATCCTGTACCCAGAGAGTGTGAAACTGTTCTTTGATGGATCATATATACCCTAACAATGTTAAGGGATGCCATTTTGCCCTAGACACAAATGATATGTTTAGCCAGGGTACAATACTAGTATGCTCAGTTTCGGAGGGGTTGACTGAAGTGCATTCACTCTGTAATCACAGCTGTATATTTGCAGGAGCAGTAACACAGATGCATTTATTTTTAGAAGGTCTATAGAGTTTGCCATGCAAGGGAAATAGTGTGCTCAAGACTGGTGCACTATGTCTTTGGTGTAGGTCTATTACATGCCCTGCCATATTGCTCACAGAGCTGCCCTTACTGAGATTAGAACTAGTTGTATACACTATAAAACTACATATGTATCTCATATGCCATAGAGCTTATCTGCTCTGAGAGTGTCAGTCAGTGCTGTTAAGGTGGATGACATCAGCAGGCCTTGTAAATGAGGCCAATGGGGGGCTGGCAGGTAGGCACAAGGCCTTAAAATCTATAACACTTGCACACAGATAGACACACTGATACAAGGTGATATATTTACATGCACACTCACAATGTTGCCCTTATTGAGATTAGAACCCCTACCTATCTAGTAGTATACACTATAGAACTGAGTACTTATTTTGTCTGCCATGGAGCGCATCTATTTTGAGCGTCTCAGCCAGTGCTGTTAAGGTGGATGACATCAGCAAGTGTTGACAGGGAGGCCATTATTTAGGAGGATGTTAGTCACAGAACCATAACATGATTGACTATTGCACAGACATAGGCCTGATGGGCATGTCTGTGCTGCTGTAAGGGAAATATCTACATACACACACACACGGTGGCGGATGTGGGACTAGAACTCTTACCTACCTACTATTATACACTATAGCTCACAGTATTAATTGCATGTATCACTGGTTACATCGAGTGTACATCTGGCTGTAGCCACAGTACTTGTGGGCTATGTAAAGTGGCCTTGTCTTACACATCCTGTGTGGCCTGCAGACTGAACCTGCTTTATGCTGTTATTGTATCTAGTATCATAGCAGTAGGGTACCTGTTAATACCCCTGCTATGTGTATACAGTTACCAGTATCTCCATTTCTGGCTGGTTGCAGTTTGCTAGGTGGACAGTTGGCTAGTGACAATATGGCCTGCCCAAGTCCTGCATTGCAGCCATTGCACAATACACCACCTCCCCACCATTGTTTGTCTACAGGGTGACATTCCACAGGCACAGGGTTCTGTGGTTGGGTGATGTATGTCATTATGTGGCCATGGTCTCTTACCATCATATCTATATATATATATATATATATATATATATATATATATATATATATATATATATATATATATATATATATATATATATATATATACACAGATATATCACAAGGCTGTCAACTTAGATGCAGCTGTGTGTGTGTGTGTTATGTAACTGTGTTATACAGATATATGTCGGGGGGTGTACATCACTCTACACCTTTATGTAGCTATATATCTATCTATTTATAAATATAATACAGATAATATATCTACACACACACACACACACACACACACATATATATATATATATATATATATATATATATATATATATATATATATATATATATATATATATATATATATATATATGTGCCACATACTGCTAGATTAGTGTAATCATGTCTGAGGGGGATAGGGTAAGACAGATACGTAGACATAGCTGTCTGTCTCTGCACAGACATTTTTGCACATATCAGTTCTTTAGCATTGTTGCCTCACAGCAAGAGGCTCTCCAGTTCGATTCTCGGCTGGAGTGCCTTATATGTGGAGTCTGCATGTCCTCCCCGTGATTGACTGAATGTTAAAGACATGCAGGTAGGTGCATGAGTTTGTCTGTGCCTTCTCTGAAGGTTGGGCACTGAGCTGGCAATTCGAAACCATAAAAATTTACTGCCAATCATAAGCAGACCGGTGATCCACTGTGGCAACCTCTAACTGGGAAAAGCCGAAAGACTTAGGCAGATGAGGCATCAGACATGGGCTGAAATTAGCTAAGTGTAGGAGCATGCCCAGTGTCACTGTCGGTACTTACATGGTGACTCCAGACCAGACCTAACTGTACTGCAGTCCAAGACTTTGTGTGCTATGGCCAATTGGCTGCTGCACCTGATTCAGCAGTCCAGCACCTGCCTGATATTATGTCCAAGGGATTCCCTGGCTGTGTGTTGAATGTATTATATGATTCATACCTAGTGACTGCACAGATTGTAATAGAGTGTACAGAATTTTGCGTCATACGTATAGTACATTTTACATAACATTGTGACTTTCTGGTAGATCAGTGGCAAATCGTCACAGATTGATGTTAGGCAATGATGAGCAACATTTGAGTTTCTGACTCCATACACACCAGGAAGCCCATGCTACTGCATGACCTGTTATTCCCTGCACTTTCTAAATTTTTTGGCAACTAGTTGATCCTTCTTCTTATATTTGGGCCCTTCTCCCATCCCTGTTCATGGCTTTGTCCAGATTTCCTACTCTATGTGGTTGTAGGTATGCTGTGACTGGGGTACTTGATGTCGCACAACCCACAGAGTTACAGTACTCACACCTCTGACTGTACATGTTTTGCAGGATGACCAGTGTTCTGCCCCATATGTCTGCTCTGCTCCTCATACAGTTGTGTTTGTCTGGTAATATTCTACTAACTGGTGCACACTGACATGTTGTAAGTAGTGACTCAGTTATGTGAAGGCCTTTACATACTGCTGCTACTCTGACTTGTTACAATCTGCTGTTATACTAGCCACCTTCTAGGTTACTCAGAGCATGCATAATGTCTGTAAATTTGTTTTTTTTTCCCTCAATTGTCTATGACATTGTCCAGCTTTCTTGCAGTAACAGATTGTGACATATTGACAGTCTGTGGGACTTCTACCATAGGAGTACCGCACATGCAAATGTTGTAGGTGCAGCCAGCCTCAGTCCATGAACACCATTTACCATGCTAATATACTCAGCCCAATGAGCCACACCAGTGATCAGAATGTGAAGTTTATTTCCTCGCACTATCAACAGCAGATAGACATATACACTTTGACCCCTGCATATTGTGGAAATAGAACATGTAGCCAGGTTGTTTGGGACACCGCTGGGATTGTGTGGTCTTCTACTATATCCCTGCAAACATACTGTTACTGCAGTTGTATGGGAACACGGCTCTGTTGGGGGTAAGAGACTCTAGCACTCAGAGTCATGTATCTGTCCTATAACCTTGCTGTTTGGCATTTCCCTTGCGAGCTGCAGTAGGTATTGCTGCCTTGTGGCCTACTGCATATTATGAGGCATCCAGTATTGTACAGAGTACCTGTTGCCCAACACAGCTGTTAGCTGTCTACAAGTAGCCCAGTAACCTACTCTGTTCCCTTGCATACATGCAGCAGGTCCATACATATGCTACCATAGCCTAGTACACCATAAATTTCTAGTAAAGGAGAGTGACTTACCTTGTGAATGCAGCAGTTGAGGTAACAGTGCTTCAGGGCTGACTGTCTGATGCACACAGTACACAGCCAGTACATGGTAAGGTACATGTTGTGTGGTATGGCTGGCATCCTTTTTACTATGTATGTGAGTTAGAGTACAGTGTCAGTCCATATGACCCAAGGTTGTCAGTGCATGTGCTATACATTGCCTCTTTGCCAAAGCCAGGGCATACTGGGCACACCTACATCTGCCTACAGGACAAGCTCAGGGTTTTCCTCCTCCGAGTACCCCTGTTGGTGTGGCTGTGGGGACCTTGGCACTGGTGGGGGCTGTGTGTCCCTTCCCTGTGCTAATCCTAGTGCAGCTGTTTCTACAGGATCATATTGTGTAGCATGGCATATATTGTGAACATCTGTGCACATGTGGCTGGAGAGTATGGCATGGGTCCACTAGATATACTGAGGCACCGGAACCGTGACTTGAGCAGCCCAAACACAAATTCTATGATGTTCCTAGTTTGTGTGTGTACCTCATGGCATTCTTTGGTTGGTGTGTGTTCATTTCTGATGGGTGTCATCATCCACAGTTGCAGTGCATAGACAGCATCCCTCAGCAGATGGCCATATGGGATGTCCCTCTTGGAAAACATCTGGTACAGCTGTGAACAAACTGGGCTGGCACTCTGTTCTAAAAAAAAGGAGAAATAATGGATTATTAAATTAGGGGGGCTTTTTTCCCCTGGACTTAATTATCATTTATAATATATTACGCATTGGAAGTTTATAGGAAGTGACTTAACAGGAAGGTGGAAGGGTTTCTCTATATAAATGGTTATCTGCTGGTTTTACTGTTATGTTATTCATCAGTGAAGAAGGCAGGTATGCTGAAACTGGTATGATGTTATGAGTTAACCAAATAAAACATTTGTGTGCTTTTTACACTTTGGTGCTGGCCGTTTGATTTGAACAGCTGTGATGCATGCCATATATGGGAGTAGTGATAACTGCCAGGGCTGCCAGCACACATGATAATGTCCTGGGCATTGAACACAACCTGGTGGTTGATGGAGTGATACCCCTTGTGGTTGATATAGACTCTACCCTCCTCACCGGGCAGTACTTTGATGTGCACATGAGTACAGTCTATGGCACCCAGTACTCAGGGTAGTGTGCTACACAGTAGAAGAGATGCATACTGCTGGCCCTCTCCTCAGGGGTGTGGGGTAGATAAATGTGCTCACTGGCATGTGGTAGCATGGCATCAAGAACTGGTGAAGTACCCTGGATGCTGATGCCTGTGAGACCCCCATCATGTCCCCAGTTGGTCTTTGAAAAGTACCTGTAGCTAGAATTCTTAGGGCTACAAATACCTTTGTTTCCACTGGGATGGGTTCCCCTCTGTTGTCTCTGGGCCTGAGTTGAGGACAGCAGACTTTGGTGAGTTCTTGTATGTCACTGTCCATCCTGTAGCTCTTAACAATCTCCAGCTCATGTAGCTCCTGGAAGGTTACCCTGGGCCTGAGCACTCTTCACCTTCTCAGTCTAGACCTATTGTCTGCAGCAGCAGCAGCAGCAGCAGCATTGACTTCAGCATTTAGCACACACAGATGTAGCAAACCTGCAGCAGCCTCTAGCATTCTGTCAGTAAAATTTCCCAAGTCTGTACTCCAGTGTTGCAGGGTATGGGGGAAAATCAGATTGTAGGGTGTATGCATACTTTATAGTGCTGTGCTGTAGATGCAGCTTGTGTGATTGGTTAACTATGATGCATTCCACCTGCCAGGTACATCATTGAGGGGTTTGAATGACCCAATGTAAGTGGAACAGGGGTTTTCAGTAATTTATATATGATTGGCTTTCCCAGGCAGTTTGCTTTTTTTTTCTTTTTTTCTTTAAAATGCCTTCCCTGCTAAGCACTGCAGTGTGGCACACAAACCCACAGTGCTGGTATAAACACTGCTCAGCAGTCTGCACACACCCTCATGCATGTGCATGCTCAAAATAGCTGAAACCAGCTAAAACACGTGCCCCAAAGCTAAACAAAGCTTAGCAGTACTGGACACCCCCCCGCTTAGCTGAGCTGAGCCACACACAAACGGGTGCCGCTGAGCTCCAGTCTGCTTAAACATATAGTGACACACCCCTTTTCATGTCAGCTAGCTCTTCTGTGGACACCAGCAGAGTTCTGGGGCTACATGGTTTTATCTACGAACACTGTGGCCCATTTTTGCTATTCAGTAACCCCAGCTCATTTACATACAGATCCATGCACACAACCTAGATGCTTCACTATTCCAGGACCTGCCTCCTTAGCAACCACTGAAATCTACCATTGTACATACTCCATGCAGGGCCCTATAATGCATTATTCTCACATATTTCTACTTTTTGGTTTTAAACATTTTATTATTATTATTTTTTTTTTGCAAACCGGCACATTTGCACCCTGCTGCGTGCCTCTCAAACATGAAATGGGTATTAAAAAAAATTATTTATTATATTATTTTGCATTATTTTTTGGAGATACATGGCATAGTTTTGCACATACCTGTGCCTACTATGTAATTTCTGACCTTCTGAATGGGATTTTACAGCCTCTGTTCAACTTTTACTGTCTCGTACACGGACATTTTCTGTGTACACTTCAGACACCAACATGGGGTCTGCACGACTATTTGTTTGCTGGATCACTCCAGCACCCTCATTTGCATGCAGTTCACCTGGTTATGAGATGATTTGCATGGCACAGACACTTGCATGTCCACACACTTGTGCACATCCCTCTGCTCTCTTTACTGGATTGCATGGCTGCTTACTTCCGTGTAAGCACTGTGCCACTATGCCTACATGGAAAATCACTCCATGTTGGCTTTATTGAATTCTCTTGCAGGTCTTTTGGGTTTCTAATACCATGATTGGAATGGACCCTATTCTTAAGTCAGGGTATAATTAAAGTTCATAAAATTAGTATTGTTTCAGTATTTGATGATAGCTAAAAGTGCTTTTAACAGCACCTGCAATGTGCTCAGAACTGACTGCTTCTGTAATTCATATGGAGTTACACATATTGGTAGCATATCTAAGTACAACTGCAGATTACTTTTTATTAAACCCATTGTTCCTACTACCATTAGAACTGTCTGGGTATCCTTCTTCCATACTGCTTTCATTTCTGCCTGCAAATCCTGATATTTTATGACTTTGTATCTCTCTGTATGTAAGACAGTGTAATCACTGGGTGTGGCAGTTTCAATGATCAGTACTAATTGTGTATGTTTTCATGGACTGCTATATGTGGTTTTCTCCCATCTATTTTTGAATTGCTGATAATATCCCACATGATATACACTTCACTGTTCTCTAAAATGCTTTTTGCTTTTGTTTCCAATGCTTCTTAGCTACTTCTGTAGTGCAGTGTTTTGCACAATCCTGAATACAACAGTCTTGTCACATTGTTACACCTTTCAGTGCACAAGCCCTCTGCCATGAGTGTATCATACCCAGCAACAAGATGTGTAACTGCTATCAATACTTTTTTGACAGAACCTACATTTGTCTATTTCTCCCACATTTTTAAATGACTTTGCAACCCAACGTGTACGTAGTTCACTATCCTTGGCTGCCATTCTTAACTTTTCATTGTCTGGTTTCAACTCACCTTTCCTTAACTGTTTCTGTGTCAAATCCTGATCAACATGAGGTTGTCCCAAGAGATCTCTATAACTGCCACTGTATTTATGGCTTTTACACATTTCTTTTCTTCTCATCTGATCCTGCTCCTTATATTTTTTTCTTTTGTTTTTTTTTGGCACATTCAGTTGCTATCTGATTTTAGTTTACTTCAGGTTTGGTGTCCATAGGTTCATAGGTTTATAGGTTGGTACTAGTCTATCAGCCCTAGGGCCTATACAAGCCTAGCCATAACAATTCCCTGGCTATTGATTCCCACAGTATTTACTTCCCTGGACCCCTGTCTAGCAGGCGACTGACATGATTCCCGGGGTGAATTTCCTATCTTCCATCAAATCATCAAGGTTACTTTTGAAGAGGGCCAAAGAGTCACTCTGCTTGACATGTATGGGAAGTCTATTCCAGAGTCAGGGGAGTCTCTGGGTCAGGAACCTATCCCTCTAGCATGTTTTGTTCATTGTGATGACAAGGTTTAGATCCCTGGCGCATGTGTCTCTGAGGGATTGCGATTTTTTTTAAGTGTAGCATGTCCAACAGCTCTGGGTTTGACATGGCCTTGTATGTTAAGCAGAGATCGCCACTGAGTAGACGATATGTGACAGAGTATAGGTGGAGTTTTTTTAGATCGTCAGCATAGGGCATCTGCTTTAGGCCTATGATTCTTTTAGTGAGGTATTTCTGAGGCCTTTCCAGTTGTTGTAGATATCTTGAAAGGTATGTACCAAACGTGGGCGTTGTATTCTATAATGCGTCTAATGAGGGATGAGTACAGTGGGTCAATGACCTCCTTTTTTCTGGATGAAAAGCCCTTAGTGATGAGGTGTGCCACATAGAAGGATTTCCTAACTGTTGTGGCGATGTCGTTGTCGAAGGAGAGACCACTGTCCACCTGTGTCCCTAAGTCTCATTCCCACCTGACACCAGAATTCTTCTGCTAAACTAATCAGAGGGTCATCTTCTTCTCCTAATGTTTTAAAACTTTCACTATGTTTGGATCTGATTAGCCAGCAGGCATATATAGGTTCATAGGTTCATATCTGTGTACTAGGCTAATGGCCCTGGAGCCTTTAAAAGCCTAGCCATAGGATTACCCTGGCATCATGCCACCCGACTTTAATTCCCAGTGCCTCTGTCGAGTAGAGATACTGGAGTGATCCCCAGGGTGAATTTTCTATTTCCCATCCACTCATCAAGATTTCTCTTGAAGAGGGCCAATGAGGTGCTCTGTTTCACATGTATAGGAAGTCTATTCCATAGCATAGGCAGTCTCTAGGTTATGAAACTGTCCCTTCAGCATGTTCTGTTGATTTTGTTAATGATGTTGAGCTCTCTAGAGTATGTGGTGTGGAGGGATTGGGATTTCTTTAGATGTAGCATTTCTAACAGAGCTGGGTCAGACATGGTTTTGTAAGTCAAGCAGAGATCACCTCTAAGTAGGCGATATGAGACAGAGAATAGTTGGAGTTTTTTGAGTCTGTCCATATAGGACAAGTGTTTAAGGCCTAGGATCCTCTTTGTGAGATACCTTTGTGGCCTGTCCAGTTGTTGCAGGTGTTTAGTGAGGTACATGCCAAATGGAGCATTGTACAAGATGATTGGCCTAATGAGGGAAGAGTAGAGGGAGACAATGACCTCTTTCTTCCTGGATGCAAAACCCTTAGTAATGAGATGTGCCACATAGAAGTACTTTCTGACCACAGTGGCAATGTGGTGGTCAAAACAGAGGTTGCTGTCAACCTGCATTCCCAGATCTCTTATAATACCTTCTGTGTTCAGTGGACTACCATCGATGTGGTAATTCATTGGAACTAATTTTTTCCCAAAGAGGATGACGACACATTTTTTGGCATTGAGCTTAAGGCCATGGTTCTGACACCAGTAGCTGGTGTCAGTGAGGCCTTTCTATAGGATGTCGATATCACTCGGAGAGTTAATAATAGTGCTCAACTTGTAATCGTCTGAGAACTTTGTCAGCCAGAGTCCCTTCTTGTTGGCTTGGACTTCAGAGAAGTAGATACCAAATAGGAGAGGACCCAGGACTGAACCCTGTGGGACTCCACTCATGACTGGTTGGTAGTCTGACTTAGATTCAGCTACTTTCACATTGTGGGTTCTATCTGTGAGCCAGTTTGCAACCCACCTAGTGATAGAGGGGTTGATGCCTAGCGTAATGAATTTTTCTATGATTCCTAAGTGGGGAATGGTATCAAAAGCCTTGGCCAGATCAAGGTAGGCTGTATAAACCACCTTGCCTTCATCCACAGCTCCGGTGACTGACTCAAAGAAGTCGACCAAGTTGAGCAGGCATGATCTACCCTTCACAAAACCAATTTGTGTGGGATGCAGAGTTTGGAGATTTGCTATAGCCTTGTTTAATAGGTCCATGATGATGCTTTCCATAGCTTTACATATCAGACTCATCAGGCTAATGGGGTGATAGTTCTCAAGGTCTGTAGTCACTCCTCCTTTGTGGAGAGGGATGACTGTAGCAGTGTGCCATTTGGTAGGGACAAAGCCTGAGGTGACACTGTGATTGAACAGGGCACAGAGGTGAGGTGCCAGTTCACTCTGCAGTTCATGTAGAATGCAGCTAGGGATATTGTCAGGTCCCATAGAAGCTGTATTCTTGGCCTTGGACAGTGCTATTTTAACCTGTGCAGAACTAATACTGGGTGCCTGGCAATCTACTGGTATTGTAATTGGTCTATTGGGGGGGAGGGGTGAAGTTGGTGCTGAGTCTGTTGGCCAGTATATTGGCAATATCTGTTGGCTCGGTACAGGAGGTAGCACTGTGCAGTAGCTCAAAGCAAATATGGGTATTGCCATGGAGATTCTTCATATAACTATAGAAGGCCTTGTGGTTGTCTTGACTATCTGCTGCAATTCTGCTTTCATAGCTAGCTTTAGAGGATTTGATGAGGGATCTCAACTTTTTGTTGAGGCGGATAAGGGAGTTTTTCCAGTCTTGGGACTTCACCTTATTCCGCATCAGTTTCCTCCTTCTGTTGCAGAGTTTGTTTATGGCAGGGGACCACCAGATTGGCTTCCTTGTTTTGGAGGAGAGCATCTTGGTTCTATTGGGTATGGTGAGATCCATGCATTTGTGTATGTGTTCATACAGTGCATTGGTGTATGATTCGGTGGTCATGCAACTATTTTCCATTTGCATGGGTGCCGTGAAGTTAGATACCTCTGTTTTTAGGAGCCCAAAGTTAGCTTTGGAGAAGTTTTTCATGGTGGTTACCTTTTCGGGGGGGGGGGGGGGATGTGGATTTCCAAGGTTATTAGTTTGTGGTCGGATTTAACCAGGGAGGAGTTGACTATTGGTGTAGGGCAACGGTCACCCATGTTAGTAATGACAAGGTCAAGGATGTTGCTACCTCTAGTGGGGGTAAGAACGAGCTGGTCCAGGGCATTGGAATTAATGAATTCCAGGAAATGTTGGCAAAGTGTATTGGTACATGAGTAGTTTTAGGAAGCAACGTGGTGCACGTACGGCAACTGCTCAGCTGTAAAAACACTCAGAACAAAAATAGCCAGCAGAAATGGTGGAGTGCAGAAAATATTTTAATATAAAACATATAACCAGGTAGAGGGTAATAAGCCCAACTACCTATCTCAGACTGGTTTCAGCTACAATAGCCTTCTTCAGTGGATTTAACAAAGCACATGAGTAGTTTTCCCAGTTAGTGGAGGGGTAGTTGAAGTCACCCAGTATGAGAGTGTTAGGTTGGACCATAATATTCTCCAGTGTGCTTAGGAATGTGGACTGTGAAACTTGGGTCATGGTTGGAGACCTATAGCAGGTTACTACCTGAATCTCTGTCTTATCCAGTGTTAACTGCACCTGAAGTATCTCTGATCCATTATGTTGGGCTACCAGTCTGGAGGTGTGCACATCCTTTATGAATATAAACACACCACTGCCTTTGGAGCTTTGTTCCCAGTTATCTGGCCTAAAGGTGTTGAATGAGTTATAGCCTGGTAGTGCAGGGGTGCTTTCTGCTGCCTTGAACCAGGTCTCTGTTACAGCACAAATGTTGATGTTCTCCATTTTAAGGAATGCTTCAAGTGGGTGCATTTTGAGATTGAGACTTCTAGCGTTGAGCAGTATGACTCTCAGATTGCATTTGTTTGTAGCTGTTATGGTGGTAATTTGGTCTTTGGAACACCACCTAAAAAAGGCACTATACGGGTGGCAAGAGCCTTGGGCAGTATACGAAAGCCCAGGGGTGACAGATGCAGGCCATCTCTGGCAAAGCATCAAGGTCTATCAGTCATGTCATTCCAGACAGACAGATACTGGATCCCCTTAGAATGACACCAGAAACTAAGCCAATTATTGAAGTCAGTCACTTTCTGCTTGTACTGTGGTATCATTCTGGGTGATGGTAGGACGCTGCTCAGGGCTAGGGTCATACCTGCCTACATGTCTCTTTTCATGTAATCCAGGGAGGTGTGTCTCCAGTCATTCACACCCACATGTACAATGACAGAGTCATATTTGTACCTGTTGTTACAGGACCTGAGTGCGTGCTTTATGTGGTGGATCCTGGCAGCTGACTGTTCTTTCTCCTTATTCAACCTAGTGAGTGGGACATCAGTGTACCTCACTATCAAGTCACCTATGACTAGTGTGTTGGGCATGCTGTTTTGCCTTAGGGGTTTGGTTGCGTGGCACACTGTTTAGGAGAGTTATGTGTCTCATGGTTAGAGCTGTGTTGTGGTGGATGGGTGCGTTTCTGCCTTGTAGGTCTCTGCTGTTTGGGTAGATTTTTATTGAGAGCTTCCATGAAGGTGGGTGTGTGGTTTGTGTTTTTATGTGAAGGCAGTGCTGGTGTATGTTCTGGAGGGCTATGTGTTCCATGTAGTGTGGTGCAAGTGATGACCTTCTTCTCTTGACCAGCTATTCCAGTCTTGGCTGGAGAGTGAGTGGCTTCCAGTTTGGATATACAAGTGCATCTCTCACAAGTCTGAGTGTTGGGAGGTAAGAGGAGAGGGTTGCCAGTGTACATCAGGCAGTTGCTACATTGCCTCAGGATGCCCAGGTTCACCAAGTTAACAGGAGAAAGCACAGGGAACTGACCTTTAGACATGCCTGGAGAGGTGGGCATTAATAAATGCTGTAGCTGTTTCCTTGTAGAACGTTTAGTGCTGGTAGCACTTTTGTGTGCTACAATAATTGCTACAAGAAGTCTGGTAAAGTGCTAAACTAATAAGCTAGTAAAAGTGCAGGAGAGGAGAGAACTAGCAGATCTAAGGGAAAAATTGAAGAGCAGACTTTGGCACTGCTCAGAAGCTTACACACAGTACTGGATACAGCATATCAGTATCTAGACTAGATTAGTTACAGGAAAGGCGGGAAACAAGCGCAGATATGGACTTTTAAACCAGAAAGTTGAAAGAGATGGAAAAAACTGCCCAAACAGCCAATAACCTACCATTTCTGGGCCAGAAACCACTCTTTTTGTTGTAGATAGGATATCTAGTGCTTACCACTCCCACTGATAAGCTAGAAGGCTTTCCTCCAACACAGAAAGGCTTGGGGGGCTCAGAAGCTTATAAACAGTCCTGGATACAACAAATCTGTACCTGGACTAGACTAGTTACACAAAAGGTGGGAAACAAGCACAAATGCGGGCTATTAAACCAGAAAGTTGAAAGAGATGGAAAAACTGCCCAAACGGCCAATAACTACAGTTTCTGGGCCAGAAACCACTCCTCTTGTGGTAGGTAGGCTGCCTAGTTCTTACCACTCCCACTAAGCTAGAAGGCTTCCCTCCAGCACAGAAGGGCTTGGGGGGCTCAGAAGCTTACCAGCAGTCCTGGATACAGCAAATCTGTATCAGGACTAGACTAGTTACAGGAAACGCGGGAAACAAGCACAAATATAGTTCTTTTAAACCAGAAAGTTGAAAGAGATGGAAAAACTGCCCAATCAAATATTCACCCAATAAGATAGAGTTCCTGGACGTGAAGGTTGCTAAACTACCAGATATGACATTTGACACCATATTATATAGGAAGAAGTGTTATAGGAACTCTCTCCTACATAGGACTAGTATGGACCCTTGATATGTATTTTGTAATATCATTAAGGGACAGGGTATGCGAGCATCTAGACTTAATGCTTGAGATTCTGGGTTTCAGGATGAATTGGCTGTTTTGGAACACAATTTTAAGGAGAGGGGATATAAGAGCAGGGAAGTTGAAGTTGGGCTAAATGTTAGTTGCCACCTTAGATCTGATAGAGGGCGACCATACTTCTCTAGGAGATATTGGAATGAGCATTTAGAACAGAAAGAGGAACCATTTAGATGCTTCAGCTTACCAATAACATATTGCAGTAACGTGAATAATGTTACTGCAGTTATTAAGAAGCATTGGCCAGTCCTGCTAACAGATGAGAAGATTAGGACTATTATGGGTGATGAACCTGCTTTTCTGTTCAAAAATAGAAAGAATCTTAAGTGGCTTCTTTGCTATCCTGATAGAGCTAAGGAGAATAGAGATGGAATTGAAAGAAATGACACATTTCCTTGTGGAGGGTGTAAATATTGCACATATATAGACACAGATAATGTTTTTGTGAACCCTGATAATGGCAGGAGATTTTACTTTAAAGTCTCTGCTAGTTGTGACACTAAAGATGTTACTTATTTAGTGCACTGTGTCACATGTTTCTCATTCTATGTGGGGAAGAGTAATCGGAAGTTTAAGGAGCGTATAAGGGAACATCTTTATTCCATTAACATTACGTACATGTCAAATGCTCTAGCGAAACATGTAGTGGATAAGGGAGCTGAACAAAAGTTCAAGTTTAGGGTTATTGATAGATCTTTTGAAACTCTGAGAATGGGTGACATCAGGAATCGTACAGAAACTGTGGAACTTGAATGGATTGTTAGATTGCAAGCACATAAAGGGTCGGGGCTAAATGAGAATGTTCCTCTCAAACCTGTATTGAAAGCATGCAGTCTGTTTAGGTGAATATTTTAAATGTTTTTGTTATACATGAATGCCTTTTATAATATGTTTTTGGTTGTATGTATCTGTATCTTTAAAAGAGAAAGGGTGTGTGAGTTAATCTGACTCATGACTGGTGTGGTATGTAGTATTTAAGCTGCTTCTGTTTTGAATATGGTGGATCTGATGAAGCAGAGTTTTTATTTTCTGTGAAAGCGCTTATCCTTGTTTATTTGTGGAATAAACTGCAACAGATTTTACCTGCCTGTGTCGTTCCTAGTGCAACGCTTTTGTGGACTGTGTTTATACATTTTTTGGCTATTTGTTGCACTTGGTTCACCTGAGTTGTGTGTAGCTGGATTTCTGTATTTAAAAACGTTATTGAAGGTTGAAACAAAGTTCATTATTAATTTTGGAACCTTATATCCAATTGGTTTGAATCAAGAAGTAAATATTAATGTTGGATAATTAATTTTATTTTTGGTGTAGATTTTATAAAAATATATATATGTTTGCATGCTTTATATGCATTCTTATAAGCTTTTTATGTCAGATTCATTGTATTTGGGTGATTTGTCACTTTATGGTGGGGCGTGATGTTTAAATTCAATTAAGTTTGGCTAATGTGTTAATTGGGGCAATTTTGTTATATAAGGAAGCACTAGTAAAGTTCGTACAGTTAAGCTTTGGCTATGTTTCATTTGTTTATTCATAATTATATTGGATTTCATGTGGTTTATATTCTATGACATAGCCCATATCCATGAGGTACTGGGGCTATTGACTGCATCAACCTTGCCATCAAAACCCTTCATGCTTCACATGATATTTGAAATATCAGCTGGAAGGACTTCTAATCCATCAACTGTCAGGTTGTTTGCAGTGAACACAGTATTTTATGCAATGTGCCTGTAAGCCATCCAGACAGTTCCATGATTCCTGCATCTGGCACACATGTAACTTGTACCATTGTTTGGTGTGTGGTGACTTTCATCTAGTTGGCAGGTGCATACATTGCCACCTACAGTGTCCCTGAAAGTCTGGTCATGAGAATGTAGGTAGAAAACCACTTATAAAGGTGACTGCTGATGTGCTCTAGGTGATGCTGGGACCACCTTGGAATCATGGCATAAGACCACATCTGCAGCCTCCAGGCCATAGTGGGGATGGTGTGTAACACAGCATGTTTTTTGGACTATTGAATTCCTGCTTCTACTGCATGTATACAGCTGGTGGTATACTGCAGGATGATCTGGAGAGCTGCAGCAAGTACTTTATTGTCAGTTCCCACAATATGTAATATGGTGGTATAAAAGCAGTTACAATGTGATGACACTTCAGTGTTACATGACAGACCTGTGGCAGCAGAGGAGGAGACAATGGGTAAGGAGTTGTCAGAGAAACCAGCTATGGCAGTGCCTAAGGTGAATTAGATACAGAGTCAAATACAATTACACTATATTGTGACGCTGGCAGAGAGATGGCATTTGGTCCCACATCTATGGGCTGTGAGAAGATACGAAAAGAGAATAAAACTGCTGCATGTAATGCCACAACTAGGCCATGCAGCAGAGTACATAGACTGGTTCGATTGCGTGTCAGACAATATCATATCCAGAAGGGAATACAAGGCAAAGTCATCATCATCATTATCATTTGCATGGGAGGGGTGGGCATAGTGAGAGCGGACAGCATAACTATCAACCTCTTAGTGCAAGAAATCTGGGCAAAGTCTGACAAAATATGGGGCAAGTTTCCTAAAATAGGGACAGATTTTGAATATTGCTTTTATAAACTTAGAGCGTTGCTAGACTAACAGTATTTGTGTTTACATATATTTTCTGAAGGATTTGAAGTCTGAAACTCAAATATATGTCATTATTTAGTGACTTCAGTCCAAAGATCATCCCAGTGATTTTCCAGAAAATCACAAATTTTATGAGGAATAGACCAAACATATGAGGTCACTGGTGGCAGATATAGTAGTCACTCACATAACTAGAAGTTTGGGAGGAATTGCTGATGATCCTCCAGTGACTGGAAAATGTTTCATGGTTGGAATGCTGGCTGGATGTATCATGTGCCTCCACAGTGTCATGACTAGTGGAGCTGGCAGTGACTGGGCATCCAAAACACAGGAGATGCAAAAGCTTCATCTGCCCATCCACCATCATCTTAGTCATGGGTGAGGTGAGTATGCCCTCCACTATTAGTGCCACTGGCATCACCCATTGTGGGAACAGTGCAGGCAAAAAATATAGTGACCCGTGACAGTATCAGACCTTCTCTGGCAGTAGAAATAAGAGATTAAGGAAATGGAGATACCAAAATAAAGCAAGGTATTAGAAATGTATGCATTACAGTACAACATAGCATTTCTTAAATCCCAGCCATTGTGCTCATAGTTTGATGGCAGTAGAACGCATGTCAGTAAGTTTAAAATGAAACACAGCAATGTCTTATTTCTTTCATTCTTTCTTTCTTTTTTGTTTTGTATCCCTACTTTTGTTAGAAACAGTATATGCATGGCATTTAGTGGAATTACACAAGGTGTAGGTATCTGCACCTTAACCCATATCCCCTTGACACGCTTCTTGCTCATGTTGCTTTATCAACTTGTACACTGCGAGCTTCCAGCCACCACTAACTGCCACTCCCAAACAAGTGGGAATACCTCAAGCCCTTCCAATGTTCAGCCCTCTCAACTTGTTTTGTTCTGTGACCTTAAACAGTTAATCATTCTTCAGATGCCTGTAGTACAGAGGGACACCTTCACTAATGGCTAGCTTGAAAAGTATTATAATATATTAGAAGTTAAAACAATTTGAAACTTATACTGACCATGGCAATTCAGAGTGAGGAAAGCAGAAGGAAAGCAAACAGAATGAAACAAGACGGCATTCCTTAACAAATCAAAAGAAAAAGAAAATGAATACCGTTAAGTAAAAAATAAAGCTCAAACTCCTCATCTTTATTTCAAAATGTATCTGCCACTGGAGACATGTCCATAAATTCTAAACTAAACAGCACCATAGAAATAATATAATCTGAAGCATTCCTCTCAATTATCCTGATTTTCGATGATTGTCCAGATTTTTCTGTCATATTTTAATCTGTTCCTCATAAAATGTGTGGTTTTCTGGCAAATCATTGAGAACTGAAGTCATTAAATAATGACAGTCATTTGAGTTTTAGAGTTGACATCCTTCAGAAAACACATGCTAATGTAAAAATATTACTCTAGTAACTTTGTAAGTTAATAATAAAAAAAAGTATTGTAAAAATTGTTCCTGTTTACAGATTTGTGGATATTAATAGCAAGTGCATGAGAGAAATAAGAAAAAACATACAAAATTGTCTCTGTTAAGCATTACGGTAGTTCAACAGTGAGGGCTGGAGACATAAAGTGAGTAGAAGAGCATGGAGACCCTGTTACTCAGCTCCTTCCCCTTCAATAAGCAAGGCTGTCCAGGCAAGAAACAGAACTCATGAATAATTTATTGACTAGTTCAGCACAATATAAAAGTGCCCTTCATCAATTAGCACCCCCAGCAGCCTGACAAGGAGGTAAAATCAGGCTGGAGGCATGCCACTAGGATGAGCTCAGTGTGTGGGTGACTGCAACAGCAAGTGCATACAGATAAGAAAACCTAAAAATGAAATTGCAATAGTAACTCCAGCCTTACAGGGCAGCTAAAACAGAAATATTATCAGATTGCCGGTGTAGCTAGTGCTTGAAATGAGTTGGAGTGATGAGTAGCTCAGAGTTCAGTGCTGATTCCCAGTGCTGTCTGCACAGCTAGCTTGCTTTTGAGGATTACACTTTTACTGATCTCAGAGTTTAAATCTGCTTATATACTCAACGGCTCTTCCATTTCTGTTTCTCATCTACTATCTTAGCATGTGCTTAGCTGCAACTTCCTTTTGTGACTAAGTGAAATAATTTCTGAATTGACACCCTTATGTTTTAAATAAGATTGCAAAACATGCATGCGGTTTTGTTTAGAAAAAAAAAGATTATTAAATTTCATTACGTTTTTGTGGACACTTTCTTGATTGTGGTACCCACTTTGCAAATCTGGTAACACATGCAGTGGTATGCATTTTGGTGTTATTATAACAACATATCCAGTCAGTTGGGCCCTTTCTCCAAACTGCACTTGCAGGTCAGATTCTCCCTAGCACCTTGGTGATCGCCAGCACTAAGGTGCAACTGTTGTTTTCTGAAAATGGCCTCTGGTGTGTTGCTACTGAAAAATGATATCTAAGTTAACCACAGTGCTGTATTTTTTTCAGCGATATACTGAAAACGTAGATACTATCACATCCTCAGAAGGCGGAATACATCTCACTGTAAACAACCCTGCACTAAAATGCAATAGTCCTATAGTTGTTATGATAATGCAAGGATGGATAGCGTAAGCTTATGTTAGGCTTTGCAACATTTTTTTTTCTTCATATACCTATAAGATTTGAACCTGTGGCCATTTAATCTAACATATACTTCACAGAACTATACTAGATGAAAACATTCTTAGGGATTATTCTGTTCCATTATACAGTCTGCTATTCATCAAGCTGTCACTGTTAATAACTTTATAACAAAATGCTAGCACATGCATTTTGTACAGATGGCTTAGTGCATCCAGTGCCTGATCTGCTTATTTTGGTGACAGATTTGCACACTGGATTTACTAGGTGTAAAACCAAACTGAAATTTGCTTTACTGCAAAGTTTTAAGAAATTAATTATTGAGGGAATAAAACCTACTTGCACATTGACAACCTGCAGAAAAGGCTGTAGAGCAGAAATATAGCATACTATTGATCAAATTGCTGTGTTCCCTTGGTGGGTTCTGAAGTTTAAGCAAATATGTAGTCAAGAAAGCATCTTAGAAAACGATCAGTAAATTGCTGCAGAAATAAAGAGATCAAACCTTCTACTGAAATTCTAGCATGTTGCTGATAAGGCTTAAGCAAGTATCAGAGATATACAGCATTTAAATTCTGAATTTTAAACATTTTGTGTAAAAAAGGGATGAATTGATAAAACAAAGAAGAAATATTATTTATGCATGTATTCATACAAACAATAATTACTTTCTGATCTATAAAAGTGCAATTCATTTAGGACCCACTTTAAGCATACTATGAGTTGTTAATAAAGAATGTTATATGATCAAAGTGATAGTTTAATTGTACAAAACACTTTTTAGTAAGGGGCTATTTTACACGTATTCATGGGAGGTTATAGATGTTATGTGATTTCCAGAAGTGGTTTAAGTGGGCAAAGTACATACCCCCCCCCATTCATCTCTTAAAATCTTATCCAGCTTTCAATCCAAAGAAAACTGTCACCATGGCACAGAAATATGCAAGCATTAAGCATGAGGATTAACCACATATCACAGTCTCAAATGGAAGCAAAAATAATATCTGTATTCCTTAATGTAATGTCCAAAAATGCCAAAGGATGAACATTATGGGTACACCTGCTATACTGTATAAAATTATGTTCACTATGAAGATTACAAGTACACGTGCTATATTGTATAAAATTATGTTCACTGAGAGAAAGGTGTTACTTGAAGTGACTTTCATAAGAATTTCTCTTTCAGAATTTATGCTTAATTTGCAGTCTGTTGTGTGAGCTGAAAGAACTAATGTCAAGGAATATGCAGATCACTAACCTAGAGGTGCTCAAACTTAAAGCAGAAGCGTTGCATCCACAAACATGTATTGAACCACCAGTCCTTCTCTGACCCCAAGTTCCAAAAGGAGGACTTAAAGATGAAAAAAATGATGAAGAATGCAGCAAGAAAACAATATTGCACAAGTGAACTCCCAGCATAAATGGTGAGGTCCAATCTACTTCAGTAACGTCTGCAGAGCATTCTTCCATCCACTCCCCATGCAAATAGTGAGCCGCCATTTTTAAACCATAATACAGTGCAGTCTGATCAAGTTACCACCACACTTGGGAACTGCCATCTGACAATGCAGTCTAAAAATGTTACCGCCATTTTGGGAATTGCCATTTGATCTGGTTTGAAATTGCTTTTGGCAATTAACAGTAACATTATCAAAAATGAAATGATAGTAAACACCTGCATTTGGAAGTGTGAAAAGGTATAAACAATGATTTACACATGGCAGGTCCGTCCAAGTATTACTTTCTAAAAACATATCATTATACAGTGGTGAAGATTGTTGCAGTAGTTCTATTATTTGTTATGGTATGTCTGCTTAAAGAACTTGTTCCTTTATCTTCTTTTGTGCCTTTATTATACTGAGCTAATGTAAAATATTTCCTCTAACTTTATTTACATAGCAAAAATCATAAAATGCTTTAAAAAAATCAAGGTTTAAATTTGAACATGTCACATTCACTTAATTTCACTGCATGCATGCACACTCTTTCTGTCAAAAACAAGGTAGTAGTACATCTGTGCAAATATCAGTGTATACAGTGGCATTTTATATTGAATTTAACAGCTCATAATGCTGTGATTGTTGCAAAACAAACAGACCTTTGAATATTTAGCATGTAATCAACAAACATGACTGGTATATGTTATGGGATGGCATCAGACTTCCCAGTTTCATTTCAAATAGTGCAAATGCTCTACTGCACTTGGACCATCTACATTGGTTGCTTGTCAAGGAAAACTTAACACTGTGCTCAGTTTTACAGTATGCAACCAATCAAATGGAACAGTTAGTTTACAAACAGTCAATGTTTAAAAAGTACTTTTTTGCTGACAGAAACGTCTAGCTAAAGTGTGCCACCATTTGAATAGCACCAAGTTTTTTTATTGATTATTATCCATCGTATAACTTCAGAGAAGACTGACTCAAAGATCAGTATTCAAATGTACATGCTTGACTCCTAAGCATAGTAAATTAAGACTATACATAAATATAAAAACATCCAAAGTTCAGCAGAGAATTAAAAGTAAAATCAATAAATTAAAACTGCACAAACTGATCACTGCTGGTCAAAAGCCAAGCTAAACATGCATATTCTGAGGGACCTCTTACGGTTGGGTAGCAAGGAAGACTCTTTAATCACTTGCATAAGAAATTCCAGACATATTGGTCTTGATGAGAAAAAGACAAGATTTCATAAGTTTCAAGTTATCATCCAGGAACCTCAGCTAACCCCACAGAGGAAAAGCATAAGGGCCAAGGCAGGTTGCATAGAACCAGGAATTCTTTTGGATAATGTGCAATCTTATTAAACAGGTCTGAGCATACTAACACCTGTGCAATTAATTTCAGTCTGTCCTCAGTAACAACAGAGAGGTTCTTCATTTTGTCTTAAAGTCTAGCTTATCATCATCATAGAATATATTGAGGTTAGAAGGTGGGCAGTCAAAATTCCTTAAGCAGGCATTCATCTCCATGGTCACTGTCTTTTGACAAATTATGCTTTCATCTAGTGAGTGCTACTTTCCATATCATCAGCAACAGACCTTACAATGGTGTATCTTCATGAAAGAATGAGAGGTAAATTTGAATATTGTTTGTATAGCATTAATACTGAAGACCTCTCCCTCAAATGAGATCTCCCAGTGGAAACATATACAAAGAAAACAGCAGTGCATTCAAGACGGTTCCTGGTGGGACACCACAGCTCACACAGGAGCATTGGGAAGCCTAAATCCTTGACACTATTCATGAAGTATGTCCCGAATGGTAGCTCTGGAGTAAGACTGAAGGTCATCAGTTTTTAATGTTGTCAGGTGGTGATGATAGATCAGATAGAACCAGAACGTAATAGTAATGCTGATCTGTTGCCAATATGTGGGCATTCATTACCCTGGTAAGGGCAAACGCAGTACTTGTCTCGTAAAAAAACTGGCGGAAAAGGTCCATAAACTTTATCCTCTTTTAAGATAGTATCATGTGGTCATTCTCACCTCCCTTATCATCCCCTTCAGGTGTCAAATGGCAAAAATATTTCAGGTCATCTGGGCTGCAGTCAGGGATTTATTACTCTGTGACATGAAGCTGCCTTCTCAGACCCAGTTTGCAACCCAGACCATATTTTAATTAGCTCAGCTAGTTATTCTGTCTGTTTGCATTTGACTATTTTTACAGCAAACATTCTCACAAGCATAATAACAATATATAGCATCCTGAAAGTTTTGCATTACAGAAATGGCATCTTGTTACTAAATATCTAGGTGAAATGTATCTGCACATGGGGAGAGCCACATAAATATAAAGGCAACAAGTCTAAAGTTGTCATATAACCAATTGAACTTTCAATTGTATTAGCTTATTCAAGACTTTCGTTCAAAGACCATAATGATATGATGGAGTCCAAAAATGAGGATGCCTTGTGATTACTTCCCTACATAAAGAACATGAAATCCTGTTCACAGCATACTTGGATGTGGCATCCAGAACTCCAATGGGTTATACAACATACCTATATGATTAAGGAATACACAGCTATATCCTTATTTCAACACCTAACAATATTACAGCCACTGGTAATATGACAAACAACATTAGTGACCTAATGTCTGTAACTGCTGCTTGATGTGTGGGCAAGATTTAGAAAGGCCATAAAGTAAACAGTAGGGCATTCAATACCAAAACATACAGCAGCACATTCGCTATTCTAAGATGTACCCACAGTTTACTGTTGCTTTTGACTTTGCTGTGAAATATTTCAGCTCCACCTTTCTTTCTACTCTAAAGCAAGCTGTCTTGTGTAAGATGATATTGAGTCAAAATCATCCCCTGGATTCAGCAAACAGCCATGCAGGAATACATTATTCCTGCACAGCAGGGACCATTCCTGTTCAGCACGGCAGCGCACCATGCATATGTATGAAGGCACACTGCCATACTGTAAAAAGGACATGGTTCCATGTACGAGCACAGGGGGTGGTGTCTGAGAGCAGAGCTATCACAATACACATGCCTCCTACACTCCAGAATTGCCGTTCAGCAATTTAAAACGAGCGAGAATGCTCATAACACGCCCAACCTGTCAGGTTAGGAAATCTGGACAAAGCCATAAGGGACAATCACCTCTACCAAGCCAAACGATGATACAATAACAGATTTTGCATAAGCACATAGCGCACACCTCCCAATCCATCAGAGTAAGGAATGTGGACAAAGCCATAAGGGACAATTGTCCCACAAAGCAGAAAGTTGATGGAATAATGGGTTCAGCATTAGCATGGATATCCGGAATGATACAAATAAAAAAAAACACAACAAATAAACTTTTTTTTATACATGTAATAAAGTTTAAGCGTAGCTGCGTGGGTGTGCCCATTGCTTAGCTATGCTTAGTCCAGCTGAAACGGCATGATAAGTTAAAAAGCAATAGACATCCAGCATAAACATAAGTGCAATAGTATAGTGATTAGAGTATACACTTTGCATGTAGTCATTTACGGTTCAAGCCTCATGAAAATCATTTTCATTTTTTATGTGTAAACATCAAAATTTTAATTTTTTGCATATTTATGTAAGAAGTAACTGAGTAGTGTATTAGGCCCAGATGTGAGGTGTCTGTGTAATAAAGTAGTGAAACCCCCATGTAAACACAAGTGCCCCATACAGTACAGTCACACAAGAATAAATTAATCACAGCACATTGGGAGATGTCAGGGAATGTAAATAAATCTATATGGTTCATAGGTTCATAGGTTCATAGGTTGGTATTAGGCTATCAGCCCTAGGGCCTATACAAGCCTAGCCATAACAATTCCCTGGCTATTTCTTCCCACATTATTTACTTTCCTGGACCCCTGTCTAGCAGGGCGACTGACGTGATCCCTGGGGTGAATTTCCTTTCTCCCATCCAATTGTCAAGGTTCCTCTTGAAGAGGTCCAAAGAGGCACTCTGCTTGACATGTATGGGCAATCTATTCCAGAGTCTGGGGAGTCTCTGGGTCAGGAACCTATCCCTCCAGCATGTTTTGTTTATTGTGATGACAAGGTTTAGATCCCTGGAGCGTGTAGCTCCCATACAAGTGTTAGACCAATATAATAAAACATAAGCAATGGTATGCATTGCACATCTATGCTGACTGAGTATAAGCATTGTGTACATATGAATACTAAGCAATGAATAGTCCAGCTAAGTGGAGTTGTCCATTGGTAAGCAATGCTGAACCTGCCTCTTTAAGCACTGCCAACTTTTAGCTAAGCAGGTTTGCCCGTAGCTTAGCTTAGCTTAGCTCAGCATTTTCAAAACTGTCCAATCATGGCAAAGGGCAGGAAATCGGCTGTATTTAAATCCCTCAGGCAGGAATACAGCTCATAACTGGTTGTAGCTCTCCACTGTAGGCAGTATGGTAGGAGTTGGAGAGAGCATGCACTTCCGGGTGCAGTGCTGCGGCATACAGGAGTCCAAAGTCATGGTAGGAATCCTGGTAAGAAACCATGACATGAGACTGCTGCAGGACCAGTACCAGGGCTCCCAATATAAAGCAAAAGCCTGGGAAAGTCTCACCTGTGATCGCACCAGTACTACTGGTATCCCTTGGACTGGTGAGCAGGTCCAACATCACTATGCCGACTTGAAACGGAGGAAGAGGGAGCTCTTGGAACAGTGGGTCCAAGAAGCAAGAGACAGGGGAGATGTCCCAGCAGTGTGTAAGTATTCATAGCAATAATTGTTTACCAAAGTCCAGCCTGTGTATGTGATCGATAGGTATGCATAAATCTTTCTCTATTAACATTACAGCTGCAGCTGAGTGGGCTATGAACCAGGATGCCCATGTCAGAAGGTTGCAAAGGCTGCGTCGCTAGGCCGGTGAGTAACAATCCTGCTTATAGTAGTAGTCATACCAAGTAAATATAAAGGAGTAAAATGTCAACTGGCACTATAAAAAATGTGTATGGTTTCCACTGAATGAACCAGACAATATGACAGTAATAGTACCATATAGGTCATATTTAAATAAAAGTGTAACTGCCTGGCAATAAAGTTCTAAATCCTGGACTGGTTGCGTTTAATCTGGTATTGTATGGCCTCACATGTTGCATTCACCAAGATCTGGTATGTGAATAGTACTGTTGTGTCAACTGCTTCTCATACTGTGCTACATAAAAATATTTCTAGGAATGTTTGTATAAGAATGTTGTAATTACAAGGTCAGATTGTACAACCAAGGGAGACTTAGAAAGAAAACACTGAAGGACAAGACAGTACTTTCTAAATAGCTCACTCTGATGAAACACAAATTATTGTATTTTTAGCACACACAGCCATGGTTCTATTCCCAGGAGTGGTAGTAAGCTGTATGCATAACCATACCTCTCAACTGCACAAATTTGTGCAGAATGTCCAGATATTTGCCTCCTATTTTTGGCCTGTTCCTCTAGTTTCCTGGCAAATCACTACGATGATCTCAGGATTGTAGTCATGAAATAATGACATACATTTGAGTTTCAGACTTCAGATCCTTCAGAAAATGTATATTAAAACAAATCCTGTTACTCTAGCAACTTCCTAAAAGTTTATAAGAGCAATATTTAAAATATGTCCCTATTTGTACCCCCTGTTTGTCAAGCTCTATACAGATGTTTTGTATTAAGAGGTTGAGATATGTGCAGAATAATAACTAGGAATATGGGAATATGTGTAGAAACAGTCAGGTAGTGTTAAACATTTTCTCCAAAGGTCTACCAGGTAAGAGAAGTAGAATTTAGCTATAAGACAGTTGAAGTATACACTGTGTACAAATATACCACTGCCCAAACCAAGGCCAGAGGGTATTGTAATAATACCTGCAGAGTAATGATTAGAGCAATGATCATTAAAGTTGAGAGTACTGCAATGATATACAAGTTGTTAATTGACACCACCCACCATATCTGCAACAATAATCTAAACATACAAATCAATGTGAATGTTTTACACCAACCCAACTATTGGGACATATGTCCTATTTTTTCAACTAATATTGAAATGTGTTTTTATTAATGTTCCATGTTGAAATACTATAATTGGTGGCCTGTTGATATCATTGTAACATGCATGCCATTGTAATGGCCACTGTGGTTCCATATAGCATGTGTTCTGTTTGCTATGCAACTGTTCCAAATCTGTTGTTTTGGGATAATGGGAATATCTATGCATGCTGTTATAACTAATCCTAGATTGTGTTGACTGTTGCTAACCCACATATGTTCTAAAATTGTAACACCATAGCACATGTGGGAAGACCGGTCCCAGCGGACCCACCTCTCCCACCTCATCTGGTCATGGCACCAGGCCCCAGCTTGTCTGGGACCTACCCCAGGACCTCCTAATCTGCTGGTCCTGCACCACCTTTTGGTGGAACCACCTCAGGTGATGGGGCTCACCCCCCCTGGGAGTGGGCATGGACAGGATCCTGTCATCAGAAGCCACGTCTGGGGTTTTGTCCGTAGCGAGCTATGAAAGGAGTTTGGAGATCTGCTACACCAGCTTGAGGGCCGTGTGGTGCAATTAGAGGGTCAGTCTGCCCCTCCTGCTCAACCCCTGGCACAGCCATCTTTGGGGCCATGAAAGTGCAGTGGTGACTGCCCATGGGTGGGGACCTCAGTCCCACTGTTTCCATTTGGGGGCTCATGGGCTTCCAATTTCCAAACACCCCTCCCTGTCCAAGGTGTTTACCCCCCACATATGTCATATACCACCCCTGTATGCTGTCTTGTCTGTCTTCCTACCCAACCTACCTCTCCAAATATACCTAGTATCCTTCCCCAACATCCCACTCTCACCATAAAAAAGGGCAAGCTGTTCCCAAAAAAAATTTTCCCCATACATAGCTGTCCATTTTGCACACGTGTCCACTGGACACATGTAATCTGGTCTAATTGGCTTCACAACACATTATTGTTGCCCTCACCCCTCTATCAGGGGTTTGTGTCCAAATATGCCTCCAAATTCAGCTTATATGCACAGCTGTTGCTGTAGAAAAAATGGACAGCTATGGAGCTTCCCTACACCCGTCCTGCACATCCCTAGCTACTTTCCCTATTGTCTTTCCCTCTGTGTGCCCCCTTTTTCACCACTTTCCTATCATCTTTTTTTCTTTCGTTTTAAAGAAATTAGCACTGGGGCTAGTGGGAGCAAGCACTTTTAAGCAGTAGTAACTGGGATTAAGCCTGTTTGAGCAGCACTAAGCAATGCCTACACAGATTAAACACTTTTAAGGCTGTCTGTAAGCATATTTAACTGGAAGTTAGCATTGCTTACTGCCGCACAAAGCCACGCAAACCCGCTTATAACTGCTTAAAAGTGCCTTAATCACTCTGTATCCAACAGTCCTTGTTCTGCCTAGCACCAAAATAAATTGCCCTTGCAGGTCTTGAACCCAGAAACCTGTACACTATAGTCACAGCAATTAACCACTAAGCCATCTGAGTTGTGAAAATGTTGTTTTTCAAATATATCATTCAGTACACAAACTGAATAGTACTGAACAACTGCTTTGACTACTACAATTGTTTATTACTTGTAGGTAAAAATAGTGTTGAATCAGTCATGTTCTTATATGTAAATATACACATAGATTAATATGGTGGGATACATCTGAGAAGGTATCTACAACACTCATGTTTACACATAACAGGATATAGATATATGTTTGTACATATGTAGATATATATATATATATATATATATATATATATATATATGTAAATATATATATATATATATACATACACATATTCATACACACATATCTATCTATATATATATATATATATATATATATATATATATATATATATATATATATATATATATATATATATATATATATTGTTATCTCTCTCTCTCTCGCTCTCGCTCTCTCGCACTATATATATATATATATATATATATATATATATATATATATATATATATATATATATATATGTAACATATGCCCATGTCATGTAGTGGAGTCATACCTCAGCACCATAACTCTCAACCTGTTAGTGCAAGGGAACATAATGTATGTATTGCAGTTGTAAATGTAGAATGTTGCTACAGTGACAGGGGTTGTGTTAACATACATGTTGTGAAGGAAGGTTCTTCTGAAACTGACATGTACGCCATCAGTTACTGACAGACATCATAAAATCATCATAGTGAATTACCACACAAATCACAGTAATGATCCTATGGAATACAGAAGTAATATGAGCAATAAACATGGACATTCTGAAACAATCTGGTCAGTCAGGAGGTATACACAGAATGCCTTAGTGCAAGAAATGTGGAACAAGCCTGACAAAGGGGATGTTTAAAGCCATGAAAATGGGTATATATCAGAAATACTGGACTAGATAAGTTCACACAGTTGATGCATTCACACCCTCTTGTCTGTCCTAACACATATTAACTGGAGGAGCAGAGATCCCAAGCCACATACTTCACACTAGTTAGTGACATACATCTTCACAGCAGCCCACTGCTTTGTCAGAAATACACAACACTTAATGTGGCCAGGTAACAGTACATCTGACAAATATCTGGACATAACATCACACTAGGGTAAATACACTGCGCTGTTAGCCATGTCACCAAGCACTGTTTACACTACAGGCAGACTGCCTCAACACTAACCCAATTTACATATTGGGGGATACACATGTAATTGCAAATATAGCAGGAATTACAGGTGTGTAACAGCATGGACTAACAGACACTAGTGTGAAGGTGCATACCCACAACCGATCTCAACACAGTCACAGTCACATAATGGTAAGCCTAAGTAATAGTACAGTCTATGGCCTGTGTGAACAAAAGTCATCATCATGTTTGCCACTCACATGCTAACCCTACATATACTGGCCCAATTCACAGTGTAGTCTGATTCCTGACTGTGGTATGGGACATGTCTCAGTCTGGCCCTAAAAACATATAGACTGATAGGGTATCGGAAACTGGAGCAGCATGCAGCACCAGATAGAACAGGATGAAGAACATTGACATCTACCCAGTCTGTACACAGGCCAAATAACATGATCACAATACACTGCTACATAATACAGACCCTCTTTCAACAATCACCATAAGTAGACAGACTTCACTACTGTACAGCCTACCACAGAATATCCTGATTTTGTCCTCAACTATTAGGCCTTCTATACATTACATGTCTGGCAGTCTGATATATCACTGGCTTGATATCAGGAATTATGTCAGTAAATAATGGTATACTGTACATATCCACCTCTTACTGCATGACATATGAACAAAGGCTGACATACTTGGGGGACAGAGGCACAAACACAGGGTCAATATTGACATATTGCAAGTATAAACTGAGAACATTGCTGGTGTAACAGAGTTTGTTATGACATATCTCTTATGAGGGATATGAACTCAGTAACACACGTGGATGTTACCATTTCCTGAGTACAATCATCAGAGTATGCTACTGCATTGATAAAGACAGAAAATGTGTGAGTAACACAACAAATCTCAGGCTCCAAACTCTGGCCAGTCTGCAGATAGCCCTACAGGTAAGAGTTTTCTCAACCACATAACACTGTCATGCCAGACTTTAAATCATGCAGAACAGCCATATACACACAAACACTGTTAAACCAACATTACTTCAAATGTAGAACAGCAATACTTACATTCTGTCCCCATGTCTGGAACATCCCCCTCCAGTTTGTTGGCCTGTCTCCACAGTGTTTGTTGTAAGAGGTATTTCCTACTACCCTCTGTGATGCTGTTTGTCACACACCCACATGACCTCCTGCTCACAGTGAAGGAGAAGAGCCAACACCCACTTGCACTGCTTACTTATAGGAGTGTGTTTCTATGCAATTGGCTATAGGAATGATTCCACAGGTGTTCCACGTGCAATTAGCAAGTGGAGGACTCCAATTCATGCTCAGGCCATCAGCTGATCATGAGCATTACCTACCAAAGTCAAGCTGCTGCCTATGCAAAACAGATGCATTTTTTCACATCTACCAGAGAGGGGGAGAGAGAGAGAGAGAGACAGAGAGAAAGAAAGAAAGAAAGGAAGAGAGAAAGAGCCAAGCGTGTTTGTGTATGATCTGTAGGTGGAGACAGGTCTCTGTGTATTATAATGGTTGCCTATATATAAATGTTTGGTTGTGTATTGTCTACAACAACCTGTACAGTGTTTGACAACTGTTGGCCTTGTAATGTGACATTGGGACATATGGTTCTTCAATATGAAAATGTAGCAAAACCCACGCTGCAATGGATCCTGTTATTTACACAATCACACAGAATACCGATAACACACAGTTGACAATACTGAGTTTCAAACCCCTACCTGCCTATGTATTGGTACTATAGTGTTACACAGTTATTGCAAGTGCCACAACAGTTACATGCTGGAGAATTGTCCAAAGGTATCTTTGAAGGTGAGTGACATCAGATGCAGTGCTAAAGGAGGAGTGAGGGAAGTGCAATAAGTGTGAATGACCATAAAAGCAGGTGTCAACAAATAGTCACATACTCTCACAGTTGCCAGGACCAGGATTAGAACTCCTACCTAAGTAGTTTGCTGTGCTATGACATTACACAGTTATCGCAAACGACATAGCAGTTATATGTCAGAGAGTTGTCCAAAGGTATCTTTGAAGGTGAGTGACATCAGCGGCAGTGCTAAAGGAGGGGTAAGGGAAGTGCAGTAAGTGTGAATGACCACATAAACACATTTTTACAGTTGCCAGGACCAGAATTAGAACTTCTACCTAACTAGTTTGCTACAGTATGGTGTTACACAGTCATTGTGAGCGCCACAGAGCTTATATATTGGAAAGTTATCCAAAGGTATCTTTGAAAGTGAGTGACATCAGCTGCAGTTCTTAAGGAGGGTAAGGGAAGTGTAGTAAGTGTGAATGACCACAAAATCAGGTGCTAACAAAGACTTGCACATTTGCACGGACCAGGATTAGAACACCTACCTAACTAGTTTGCTACACTATGGTATTACACAGCTATCACAAGGCCACAGAGCTAATAAGGCTGAGATTTGGCCAAAGGGTTATTTCAAGGTGACTGACATCAGCAGGCTTGCTAAAGTGGGCAATGGCAGGTGTAGTGAGTGTGAATGGCCTCAAAATCATTCACCTCCACATATACACGCCCATTATCACAGTTGCCATACTTAAGATTAGAACTCCTACTTAATTAGTTTGCTATACTACAGTATTACATACTTATAGGAAGTGCCACGGAGCTTATAAGATTGAGATTTGGACAAAGGGTTATTTCAAGGTGACTGACATCAGCAGGAGTGCTAACATGGGCAATGGGTAGTGCAGTGTGTGTGAATGGGACTTAAATCATTCCTCTGGAAACACACACACACACACACACACACACACACACACACACACACACACACACACACACACACACACACACACACACACACACACACACACACACTCAGTCACACACAACTTTACATTTGACAGGACTGGGTAGACAAATGCTATATGAATACTGGATTTTACTATTGTGTTACACAGTTATCACAAGCACCACAAACACTATAAGGATGAGGGCTACCAAAAGGAATGTCTACAGTGAGTGACAACAGCACATCATGCGATATCAGCCAATTGGATGTGTAGTGGATGGGACAGGCCTCATAATGGAATTTTATCTGTCACTGTCTCTCTCTCCATTTGTGTGTGTGTACGTTTGAGATATTATAGTGTGTTGGCCTTGGATATGTGTGGGTATTCTTATCCAATGTGTGTGTGAAGCATAAATGGGGTACAATTTGGTGTGTGTGCACATACAACTGCAAATGACAGATATGTATATTCCACTGTGTTGTCAGACATGGACTTCATCTCTCTAAGTGTTGGAGCATGCCCAGTATGACCTACTGTATTGAGTGTGTGAATCCATTCCAGGTAGGGTTGTACTCCAGTCCAGGGTTTGGTGTTCTCAACCTACAGATAGCACCTGTTTCTGCAGGATATCTGTAGATAGGTTGACAATATGGAGTCACAATGGGTGACAGATAGGGGGATACTGTAACTATTGATGTCTGTGCTGCTTGTGTTACATGGTTGGTGTTAGCAGAGATATTTAGACATATGTACTGTTTTACACTGTGATGAATTATGTCATTGACTACTGACAGATATAATTATTTTCTCACAGTTATTTACTGGGAAATACAAGATGAATGAAGCTGAGTCCAGTATTGTGGTCTGCAGCCTACACATTCTTACACACTCCTGCCATTCTGGAGGGGTAGCTACAGACACTTGCAGATGGGTCCTTGTAAATGGTTCAGCACCTTGGTAGTATGATGGCTGAGGATCCCCTTCTTGTACATATATTGACTTAACAGAATGGCCATATCCTGCTGCGGCCATACCTCTCAGCTGTACAGATTCAACCAGGTTACCCAGAGGCAGGGCTCATAAATCTGGTCAGTTCCCCTTCACATTGTGGTTTATGAGCAGGTTTGTAGCCACCCATTACTGGGTTTGCAGGCAGGGGTAGTATGGGCACACATCAGAGTTTCAGACTTCACACACTCCATGACGTCCCTGCATCTACAACCCCCCCCAATCTGTTATTCTATCCTCGTCCTAACATTATGCGAGTGCTATCTGGGAAGTATCTCTACAGTTGGCACTGCATCCCAGTGGTATTTATGGATTGGTCCACAGTTCATGCAGTAGGACATGGGGGGCATGCTACTGGGATTTGTCAGCATTGCCTTGCATTTGTGTTCTGTTGACTGTGTTAGTTTGTTATTTGGGACCCCATGAGATACCATACATTGGCACTATGGGTGAGGCACAGACCTTTGACAGAGAACTGTAGAGCATTTGGTAGTGATGCAGGCCATCTGGAGGAGGCCAGTGCATTTTCTCACTCCTACATTTCCAGGCTGCAAGCCAGTCGATTCCCCTGGGGTGACAGGGTAAGTGTGTAAGGTGTTAATGGCAATAGTTCCTTTACATATTGACCCATTGGTCCGGAAGCAGGCAGGATGCTGCTTACAGCTAGGGACTCACCTGCATAGGTCACCTCTTCAGCATGCTGCATTCTGTGGGTATTCCCATACAGAAGTGGGGCATACTGTACTCATTTCCAACAGCAAGGATATGACCTGTGATAAACCTGTGGGTGATGGTGGGGTGAGCTGAGTGCATGTGTGATATGGGAGCTACTTGCTGCTGACTCACAGATATACTTAGGACATTCCCCTTATGCTGGCTTGTGCGGGGACATCAGCAGTTTCTAATACTTCATAACTGTGCCTTTTGTGGTCTGCCAGTGGTTGTCCAGACTACATCAGCATTCCATACTACACAGACAACTAATGTGCTGCTAACCTGTATGTACAATTCCAAAGGTGTGTGCAGCAGACAGTTACATTTTATGCACTCTGTCTATAGTATTTCCACCTGTGTACTGTGTGTATGTATGGGCCCATATTCATGGCATTTCCATCTTTCAGACAGTGACAGATATTGACATAAGGACAGGGAGTATGGATGACTGCTGACATGGGTATTGCTGAGAAGCATTTTGGTTGGCACTGCAGTTGTCAGAACATGGCTCTGTCATCAACAGTACTGGCCATAGGCCACCGAGACACAACCCTCCATGCCTACATGCTGACCACTTCCAGACAATATTGAACACACAACAACCTAACACATGGACCCCTGCATATTGTACACATGCAACATTCTATCCTGTAGATTGGGCCAGCTTGGGTATTCTGTGCTCCACTGTTATTACAACTCACACTTACATGTTACTGGATTTCTACATAGGAATGTGGGGGGAGGGCACACCTGATGACTTTAAACATTTGCTATGACTGTACTGGTATTTCAGGTACTCTGTTGGCTTCCATTTAATTTTGTATTCTGACATAACATATAGACTGGAGGCATATCAGTATTGTACAGATCTTAGGTTTTATTCACCTACATTTCAGTTTGAGACTTCTTACCCTTCAGAACTGACAAACAACTGCCAGATCTGTTGTAGTCTGTCTGTGTAGGTCTGGAGGGGGCTTTTAACCATTGCCATCAATTGGAGGTCTTAGCCCATTTCTTTATGGTCATCTACACCTGTCCTGCTGGCTGAGGCTGGTGGTGGGTAGGTGAGCCGCAATGACATGCATGTGTGTGTCCTATGGACACACATTTGGCCCACCACATGTACTACAGTGGGATTTGTCACCTTGTCTAGCACTGCCTAGTATGTTGACAGCAGTATTTATTATGGATTTCATGCTGCCCATATAGGTGTCCACTATCTGCTATCATCCCATTCAGCTACCCGATTCCCTTGCATGCTCACGTCCATACCATAGATACTACACCTATCAGAATATACTACTCCATTCAGCAATTGGTAGGAAGACTGACTTACCTTGTGGCTGTGCCAGTATTGAGGACAGTGCTGGAGGGCTGTCTATGTCAGATGCACATAGTACACTCCCTATACATGGTAAAGCACAGATAGTGTCATGTTTGGCATCCCTTTTACTGTATGTGCGAGTCAGAGAGAGGTGTCATTCCCTGGGTCCCTACTGTGTCAGTGTATGTGCTATGTGTTATCTCTTTGCCAAGGCCTGAGCATACTGGGCATGCCTCCTTCTGCCTACATGGGCAGGCTCAGGTAGTTCCTCCTCCGAGTCCCTCTGTGCCTGTGATGGCCTTGGTAATGGTGGGAGGCTGTGTGGCCTTGCTCCATGCTGTTCCTGCTGCAGCTGTTTCCACAGGATCATATTGTGTAGCATGGCACATCCTATGAACATTTGTGTACATGAGCTGGAGAGTACTGCAAGGCTCCACCGGATATGTCCAGGCAGCAGAACTGTGACTTCAGCATCCCAAACACACACTCTATTATGATTCTGGTTTGCACGTGTGCCTCATTATGGAGTTCTTGTTAAGGTGTGTGTGCATTTCTGAGAGGTGTCATCAGCCAGTGCTCCAGTGTATAGCCAGCATCCCCCACTAGGTGGCCATATGGGATGTACCCACTGGCAAATGCCTGGTACAGCTGTGTCATATTCCAGATGTGGGAGTCGTGATAGCTTCCAGGACTGCAAGCTTACAGATTCAGGATAATGCCCTGGGCATCGCACATGACCTGGTTTATGTAGACCCTACCCCTCTCGCTGGGTGTTGCTTTGATGTGTATGTGTGTGCAGTCTATAGCACCCACTACCTCAGGGTATTCTTCTATTTGCTGGAAGAGATGCATATCGCTGGTCAGTGCCTCACAGGTGTTGAGGAAATATATGTGCTCACTGGCATGTGCTGACATGGCATCCAGGAACTGGTGGAGTACCCTGGATGCTGATGCCTGTGAGATCCCCATGATATCTCCAGCTACCCTTTGGAAGGTACCTGTGGCTAGTATTCTTAAGCCTACACATACCTTGGTATCCACTGGGATGAGCTCCCCTCTGTTGGTTCTGTGTGTGAGGTGTGGCCATCACAGTTCAACAATTTGCTGTAGAATATCCCTGTCCACCCTATAGCACTCCACTATCTCCAGCTCCTGTAGCCCCTGGTAGGTTACCCTGGGTCTGTGCACTCTTCTCCTTCTCCTCACTGTGGATTGGTCATCAGCATTCACATCCTCACCATCCTCACCCTCTTGCACATATTGATGTATGACAGTGACAGCAGCCCCTAACATTTTGTTAGTTTTGTCAGGTACAATTTCCCCTGTCTGTGTACACTGCTGGTGTAAAATTTGTGGGGAAAAACAGACTGGAAAGTGTTTGCATAGTTTATAGTAGTGTGCTAGGCTGTTCCATGTGTAATTGGCTGATTCTGATACATTTCACCTGGCAGCTATACTAGTTCTGCTTGATTGCCTTCCTACTGCTGTTTTCCCTTCCTGTTGCCTTCCTGTTTAAGCCCTGAGGCGCACCACGCATACCTAGTGCTCAGATGTGAAAAAAGCTGCTCTTTTGTGTTTTGTTTTTTTAAACCCGGTGCGCAGCATGCACACCCATTTAGGCAATGTAAACACTGCTAGGCAGCCTCAGACACACACCCTTCCTTAGCTGTGCTTAGCCACAGAGCCCCAATAAGCTTAGAGCATGTATGACACTCTCCCTTATGAGGTCATCCACCTTTTATACAATGATGTTGCAGCACCTACATGGCTGGGTGCATGCTAACACTGAAAGGAAATCTGTGATTCATTATCATTCCCCCTCATTTGCATAAAACAGAATGCTAATTCATAGTTACCACGCTCACACTCAGCCTTCCCCCTTAGCAACCACTATTCCCTGGTATTGTTGTCTTATGCATGCCATCGACTATTATGGCAAAATGCTGATTTGGGTTTAGAAGCTTATTTCCAACTTTTTTTCTTATTTTTGGGACGATCCCATTTACGCACCGCTACCTTCCGCTTAAAAAGCCGAAATTGGCCAAAAAATAGTTATTTATTTATAATTTTGCAACTATTTCTCATGCCAATGGCCATATATTTGGCCATTGGCATGCCTACTACAGGGAATACATGCTTTCTTTATAGCTGTCATGCCTCCATTTTGTAATTTGCAAAAATGTATTCGGTTAGTAACTGAATACATTTCTGCAGGTTACACTATTCCTGCACAGATGCCTGCCTGCTTCCTGGATCGCTAATTCACCTAATTTGCATGGTTTTCACCAGCAAATGAAGTAATTAGCATATAGCAGTGGTGTCTGTGCGGGAATAGTGTAGGTGCACTTGTGCACGTCTCGGTGGCTCATTCCTGGATCGCTCTGCAGCCATATTGCGTGCAGCAGCTCTTACACTATTCATGCACTCCTTGCAGAGCTTGCTGAATCCAGGGGCATGTTTTTTCCTGGATCGCACTATAAATTATGATACAGATGAGATATCTTATTAATAGACACTATGACATTAATACAACATAAACAAAATTGCTGCCTCTGTTAATCAGTTTGAATAGGTCAGGCATCACACCAGGCTTATACAAGATGTTTCTCATCAAAGCAGTAACAGAAGCAATCCAAAAGGTGTAACATGGAGGATAAAAGCATCCCAATTCCTTCCCATTCCTGAACTCTGCAGAAAATAGCTAGCCCCAGGGTCAGTACATCTGAGTTAGACACACATTCTCATTCAGCCCACCTGACTCCTCCTGCCATTAAGCCACTAGATTACCTCTGTTCACTTAGATCATAGTCAGGGCTTTATCCCTTTACAACATGGAGCAGGACATATGCCTGACTTATTTTAATACTGACAATAATGCTTGCTTATTTTTAGACAAGTCACAGATGCAGTTTGAAATTATATTTAGAAAATAGTTCCTTACTAATTAGTCTTTCATTTGCATCATATTTCTGTTTATTTTGTTATAATCAACAGATCAAAATTTGTGATATGAGCAGGATTTTAATTTCCTCAATTTGTTTGAACTTTTTGCCATATCAACTTAATTTCTTGGTCTATAATTGAGTAAGCATTCTTTAGCTTAAAAAGTGTCCAGAACAACTTATTGCAAACTGATTATGAAACTTTCACATTTGCTCGGAATAAGTTTTGTATTCTCTATATCAACCGAACAGTAATTAGGCAGTATGTACCATAGAAGCCTCAGATTTTATGGGATTTATTCCATGCTGTAATCCATTTCTTGAAAGTTGAAAAATCCATGGAGAATTTGTCCATGATATTTTCATGAACACTCATTCCGTGGTGCTCTAACACATTTATTTGGAGATAGAGTCATGTTATATATAAAATATGAATTAATCCTACAAAAATAATAGTTATTTGCACTGGTTTGTGTGACTAAAGAAATTCTTCAGGTTCTGAATCTGAGATGTTACACCAATTAATATTTGCTAAATTTAAATCTCCACATAAGATGAATGCAATACTTTCTGCTACAGTCTTATCTCCCATTTTACACCAATATTTTTCTCATTTCTAAATTTCATTTTGGCTGCTTATAGTACTAATAGTTACCAGATATTGTCTGTGGTTAATTTAACAGCTCTACATGCTAGTGACCTAATTTATTTCAAAATCACCATCAGAATTACTATATATAATATATGAATTTATAGTAAGTGGTTAAAATACATGTACATCAAATCATAGTCCTCAAACAGAGTTTTCATATCAAGCAACACAAGTACCAAAGCAAACACGACTGAAAAAGGAAATCATCTGTCTTCTGATTTTATAGAAGTCTACAACCACATCCAGGCAAAATTTGTCTGAAAAGTGAAAGTGTTACAGAAAGTGGTTTTCTAATTTAAGGTCTAGTTTTAAGGTTATCAGCAGGGCTGAGTTAAGGTTAGCACACATTACTCAAGTTGACAACGGGTTCAAAACCCCTCACACATATATTAAATCTATCTTGTTTCCTTGCTCTTAACTTTAACTCTAATCCACAAACACATACACATAAACACTCCTAACAGCATTGCCAGAATTGTTGGTATTGCCGAAAGTTTTGAAATTCCAGCAGAAGCCCCACTTACATGTCACTAAGCATCTGCATTGAACTGACAGCAGCAAACTTCAACCAGCAATGTACTCTTTTGCAGTTTTGTGGGGGGTTTTTATGGCTTAGCTAGGTCTCTTCAAATCAGCTGAGCTCAGATAACACATGCTCAGCAAAATAAGCCTAAATTTCTCAAACTCAGGTATGCTGAAACTTGTACTTCATCACTTTAGCTCAGAACGCACAAAGAAATCCAAAACTTTATAAAAATAATTTTGTGCTTGGAAGCAAGCCCTTCTTACTCCATGGTCATTGGATTTTGATGAAAAAGAGCAGTCATTGACTGGAGTGATATCTGCCTCTTTCTTTCTCTTGGAGGCTGCATGACAGGACAGGTCTGAATCAGACATATAAAACCAATAGCATTTTGCTCACTAGCGTATCTACAGCAATTACCTATGCATGACCACTGACAGAGACATTTTAGCAGGGTAGTCTCTGGTTGCATCTTTATGTTATCATTAACTTAGTAGTACAGTTGGGTAAGTACATGATTCACAAAGTGAATGTTTGTGGTTTATCAAAAAACTGAAAAGGGGGACGGAGCCTAGATGGCACACTGAAAGTAGTGAATTTTGAAATCTCCATAAACTAGTATAATAATATAGGAAAATTTTATTATTTTCAAGTTTAAAAGGTAAGACATAAACTACTAAACTACATAAATATCAATTTTGGTGGAGATATACAAAACTTTTCCTGCCAAGTAACTTGGAGATATATTGAGTCACTGAATATGAACAACTCAAGGAATTCTCATCCAGATGCTGCTTTGAAAAAAGTCCTGCAGTTGATGACATCTACCTTACAGAAGTGATCTTTGAAGATGGATGGCTTTAAAAATTACTTAGAAAACCTCAAATTAAATTCTCAAAAACAGACTGATACTCCTAAGGAACTATTACAGCAACACCATACAAAAATAACAAATATAGAGACTTCTCTAAATGACATTGAACGGAGACTCAAAGAGGAAGAATTCCAAAAAGAATTTCTGCTTAAACAGTATACATGGCTGCTTAACAAAACAGATGACTTAGAAAACAGAGAAAGGAAAAACAACATAAGGATCTTTGGTCTATCTCACAACACTGAAGGACAAGACATTATTTCATTCTTAATAGGTTCATAGGTTGGTACTAGGCTATTGGCCCTAGGGCCTATAAACGCCTAGCCATAACAATTCCCTGGCTATTTCTTCCCACAATATTTACTTCCCTCGACCCCTGTCTAGAAGGGTGACTGACATGATCCCTGGGATGAATTTCCTATCTCCCATCCAATTGTCAAGGTTACTTTTGAAGAGGGCCAAAGAGGCGCTCTGCGTGACATGTATGGGCAGTCTATTCCAGAGTCTGGGGAGTCTCTGGGTCAGAAACCTATCCCTCCAGCATGTTTTGTTCATTGTGATGACAAGGTTTAGATCCCTGGAGCGTGTGGCTCTGAGGGATTGGGATTTCTTTAAGTGTAGCATGTCCAACAGCTCTGGGTTTGACATGGCCTTGTATGTTAAGCAAAGATCACCTCTGAGTAGACGATGTGCGATGGAGTATAGCTGGAGTTTTTTAGATGGTCAGCATAGGCCATCTGCTTTCAGCCTGTGATTATTTTAGTGAGGTATTTCTGCGGCCTTTCCAGTTGCTGCAGATGTCTTGAGAGGTACATACCAAATGGGGCGTTGTATTCTATAATGGGTCTAATGAGGGATGAGTACAGTGGGACAATGACCTCCTTTTTTCTGGATGAAAAGCTCTTAGTGATGAGGTGTGCCACATTGAAGGATTTCCTAACTGTTGTAGAGATGTGGTTATCGAAGGTGAGATCACTGTCCACCTGTGTCCCTAAAATTCTTATCACACTTTCAGAGTTTAGTGTATTGCCACCTATGTGGTAATTCATGGGTAAATGTTTTTTTCCCAAAGGGGATAATTATATATTTCTTGGCATTGAGCTTGAGCCCATGGCTCTGGCACCAATCATCTGTTTCTGTAAGGCCCTTTTGTAGAATATCCACATCATTTGGGGATTCAATAATGGCTCCCAGTTTGCAGTCATCTGTGAACTTTGTTAGCCAGAATCCCTTAGTGTTGGCCTGTACTTCAGAGAAGTAGATGCCAAACAAGAGCGGTCCCAGGACTGAACCCTGAGGTACTCCACTTGTCACTTGTCTGGAGCTGGATTTGGAGTTGGCTACTTTTACAGTGTGAGTTCTGTCAGTAAGCCAGTTGCCAACTCATCAAGTGACATAGTAAGTTTATCTATGATTCCAGAGTGGGGATGGTGTTGAAGGCCTTGGTGAGGACCAGGTAGGCTGTGTGGACTGCCTTACCCTCACCCACAGCTCTGGAGACTGATTTGAAGAAGTCAATCGGGTTCAGGAGACAAGATTGGCCCTTCCCGAACCCAAACCAGGTAGGGTCCAGTGTTTGAAGGTTGCCAATGTCTTTGTTTATAAGTTCCATCATAATACGTTCCATGGCCTTGCAGATCAGGCACGTCAGACTGGATTCCTGAATTTTTAGACTTGAAAGCGGGACTTTCATTTGTAATTGAAAGGGCACATAGAGCACTGAAGAAACCTGCTTCTAACTTAAATACTCCGCATAGATCCATAGTTATAAATTTCTTTCATTTGTGGACAAGGAACTAATATTAAAATCTGCTTGGAGAAAATCACCCATAAAATACAATCAAAGCTGATAAGGCTTGACAATGATTATTCTTCCAGAATACTAGAACAAAGGAAAAAAGTCTGGTGAATAATAAAACTGTTGAAACAAAACAACATTAAAGCACCGCTGGCCTTTCCAGACAAGAAAAAACACTTTTTGCCAATGAGATGAGAACCTTTAATGACTTAGAACAAGCTATTATATACATCAAAAACAACATCATGGTGTCTATCCCAAAAGAAATGGAATGGATGGTCCCTACTCTTAAAAGAATAAAAGAAACAAATCCTTGGGCTGATGCTAGAAAGAAGAAACAAAAAACTGATTCCAAGATTGCTGTCCCAAAAAAATAACTCTTACAACTACATCTCTCAAAGTATCAACTGATATGGTACATCACTTGTCATCTGTTTTTATTAAAAAAAGGAAGGTTTCTTAAACAACTGAGAAACAAGAATTATTTATTCAGAATGTTCAAAGACTCCAATAATTCTTCACAAACAAAGGAAGGTCAAGATGGGTTACTATTTACATTATATATTAGCCAAAGAAAGCAACATATAATACAAGCATAGACTTTCTATTCTCCTACTTGAATTCAGTGAATACTTATCTTGTTCATTTTTCATTGATTTTACTTATAATAATTTAAGTAATTAATTAACTAATTCAGCAAGGTACCATTCATCAGAGTTCAGACTCAAATGTAACAAATTAACATCATATATAATAGTAACAGTAGAGTGTTTTGAAAATAAATGCTGTCATGGAGACTAATGCCTTCTTCAGTTAAAGTATGATTTAGAAATGTCATGTATATCCTGGTTAAATAATAGTAGCAAGCTCTTAGTACAAATGTCATCATTATTCTCTAAATATAGTTAATATCAATTATGGCAGGTATCACAGCTACGAGTGCTGTTTGATCAACCCTGATATGGTCTGCGTGGATACAGCTGTGTCTGGCAGCTAGTACAAATGTCATTATTATTCTGTCTAAACATAGTTAATATCAATTATGGCAGGTATCATAGCTTTGAGTGCTGTTTGATCAATCCTGATATGGTCTGCGTGGATACAGCCATGTCTGGCAGCTAGTACAAATGTCACTATTATTCTGTCTAAATATAGTTAATACCAATTATGGCAGGTATCATTATCAATTATGGCAGGTATCATAGCTTTGAGTGCTGTTTGATTAAGCCTGACATGGTGTGTGTGGATGCAGCTGTTGTATGTTGCCATTTTCGTCTCCGGGAAGCTGTTGGTTGCAGCTTGTGATCGTGGTTTACTGATGCTTATGTACTAGGAAGAGACATTTGCTGGGAAAGGGGGTGGGTAAAACTGTGAGTTGGGATATTTTGGCAGAGAATAGTTTGTTTATACATCTGCTGAGTGAGCGGTGGGAAGGCTGGAAGAATGTGTTATCTCTTGTTGTGGCGGCTTGTTGGGAGTTTTTTTTTTTTAATCTGTTTGCTCTCCTTTCTTTTCCTGGCTGCTGCCTTGCTGAGAGGGAGGGAATTAAGGCTTGAAGTTGCAGTGAAGTGAAGCTTTGCTTCAGGTGCATCATGAGCCTCTGGTATGCAGTACACAGACACACTAACAGAAACAGATCCTCCCAGCTTGCTATGGTAACGGAGACAGACTGACAATAATGCTTAACGGCTCTGAGGAGCCTCCGAGATGATTCTCGGCAATGAAGTTTTTGGTTTAAAAATATATATATAATAAAAGGGCTGTTTTAAACCACATGTACACATATTGGTGGTCTCCCAACACTTCGTTTAGCTCATTAACTTGATTCTTGATAAAAAAATTAAAAAAAAAAAAACAATAAGCGCAATTTTATATTTAAAATGTATTTTGGTCCAAACACATTAAGGACTTACATAAGAGTGGAAGTCTGAGTTATTGTGAAAGACTAAGAGCACTTGGTCTTGTGCAGTACCCTTTGCAGTGGTCTGGGAGATGAGCTTGCTCGGACGTGTTGGGCATATGGGGATAGCTGATTCTAGGGGTGTTTGGGGTTGCTGGGAAGTGCTAGAGAGTCATCAGATTTCCTTTGTGGAAATATCTGCAGGAATGGAAGGTGTGTTGAGTGGTTCACTGGAAGAGTGGTCACTGCATGAAACAGACTGGTAAAATAGAACAGGAAATTATTGGTTTGGATATTTTAAGAACAGCCTGGAAACACACCACATGAACTAGTGAATGGTATTCTGGCAAAACTGGATGGGCATTGTTGCCCATGCTTGAAGTACTGATATGTATGTAAGGTTGGAAATATACTTACAACAAATAAGAAACTAGAAGGGTCTCATAATTTAAAGTCTATGGACTGTATAAACATGCTTGGAAGGAGCTAATAATAAGAATAAGCATTACAGCTTGTGGTCTCTCAAATAACTAAGCAACAGCCAAAAAACAAAACACACACACACACACGCACACACATGCACACACACGCACACACACGCACACACACACACACACACACACACACACACACACACACACACACACACACACACACACACACACACACACACACACACAATAGTTATGTAATGTAATGTATGATTTTAGTAAATCTAGACATAAAATATATAATCATCATACAAGATGAAGCAGTCTGCTGAATTTTGATATTAAAGACAGGATTTAATAACATGGGCTTGTGTATAATAACACTACTGTCTTAACTTGTCATAAATGACATGCACTACATTGAAAATCAAGGGGAAGCATGATGATTTTCTTATATATGTAAATATGCATAAAAAGTCATGTAATTGCTTTAATTTGAATTCTAGTTTTTGGAACTCATCTTGACCATATATAATACTTATACTTAAGCAGTTACCAAGGTAACTCATGTTTTATACATGCCATCAAACTGACAAAGTTGTTCAAGAGAAACAATAGAAGCCTGAACTTGAAATGCCACAGAAGGTAACAATCATATTCTGAATAAATAGTATTAAATTGACAATAGACACTCAGTTTAATAGCATGGGCTTGTGTATAATAACATTACTGTCTTAACTTGTCACAAATGACATGCACTATATTGAACATCAAGGGGCAGCATGATTTTCTCATATAACTAAATGTGCATAACAAATCATATAATTGCTTTAACTTGAATTGCGGTTTTGTAACCCATCTTGACCATACATAATACTTAAGCTGTTACCAAGGTAACTAATGTTTTATATATGACATCAAACTACAAAGTTGTTCAAGGGAAACAATAGAAGCCTGAACTAGGAATGTCAGAGAATGTAACAATCACATTCTGAACAAATAGTATTAAATTGACAATAATCACTCAGTTTAACCTTTTTTGATTTTACAAAATAGAATGTTGCCATTTAAATCTAAAAACTTTCAGTATATGCCATAAAATTGCAATTTATGAATATGGAAAGGGAACTTGTAATCATTAATCACAATAAGTGAATTTGTTGTTTTTAACCTATAATTTCACTCATTTTATAATAAGAAATGACAGATATGAAAATCCTTATGTGTAGGAAATGGGGGGGGGGGTAGGGATGCACTAATTAAAATGCACTAACTTTCATCAATGTTCACATAAAACAAACCTGATGCTTTAAGTAAGTTAGCAACAAAGTGATTACTTAAATGCTGGCAAACAATGAAATATAACGATATATCCAGTAAAATACATTGTATTATAAACATTAGGTATAAATATTATTACCATCTATTTATATTAAGTAATAAGTTTTGAAAGACTTCATCAATAAGGGTGAATATGTTAAATAACTGTGTGCTATCATCTTTTACTGAGGTTTCATATATGATACATCCTACTTTACTATGATTGAATTGCTTGCAATCTATCTTTCATGTAAATATTAATTGCTTATATAAGTAGACATTTATATTGTTATTAGAATTCTGTCTAATCTACAATAGTACTATATCTGTTCAAAATAATTTAAATATTGCTTATTCCTATTACAAATATTCTCTATATGATAATTCAATTTATGGAGCTCGAATGTTCTGGATTGTCAAGGTATGAGTGATAATCTGATGGATTTAGGATTATCCATCAGATTAGGAATGATTTTCATTCCATGGCTAGTGTGGATCTTAGTTTTGTTAACATTTATTAATTTAAATTTATTTCACAAAAAATTTTTAGTATCCCTGACCAAAACATTAATTTATTGGTAAACACTCAAAGTATAAAACTGATAATTTCCTTTAAACCTTCAAACATATACTTTATAGTTATCAGAGAAAAATGTTTAATAGTCACAATAAAACAAAAAATACATAGTCTAAATAATCTAAGATGGATTTAACTTTATTATCTTTAAATACCAATGGCTTAAACAATCCTAGCAAGAGATCAAATCTACTGAAATATTTAAAACTGATCAAAGCACAAATTGTCTTCCTTCAAGAAACTCATTTCAAAACAAATGACAATTACAAATGGAATCCTAAGGAATATATGATATTGGTGCAAGCCAGTTATAAGACAAAGACAAAAGGGTAATAAGTTTATGGAAAACAAATATGATTAACCCTGAAATCATTTATAAGTAAGAAGATAAAGAAGGCCTTATGGCATTAGTAATAGTTAAATATAATAACAGAATATGGACTCTAACCAATCTATACTGGTTCCCAGGCATTGGAACAGGAACTGTTAGAAAACACTTGGATTTCATTTCCAATAATTATAAAGGCAACTTAATATTAGGAGGAGTTTTTAACTGTATATTTGATATTTCTGAAACTAAAAATAAAAGACCAGTGTGTACATCTGCTGTATCAAAAGCTTTAAACAAGTGGGTAGACTCATTTCATCTTGTAGATACTTTCAAATTTAAAAAAGATAAATCTTTGTTGTTTTCCCATCAAGATCAAGGTACCCAAACTAGAATAGATAAAATATTTGCTGCCCATGACTTACACTCTAAAATCATGAATTTCTCAATCACTCCCTGTCCCATTTCAGGCCACAATTCATTGATACTAAAACTTCAAAATGGGTACAAACCATTAATCTTTAACTCCAGAATTCCAGCATATATAACTAAAATTAAAGAGTTCAAACCCTGGTTATTATCTGAATTACAGTTCTTCTTAGATATTAATTACTGCTGAATTATTGCTGAATGGAGTAGTATATTCTGATAGGGGTATCTATGGTATGGACGTGAGCATGCAAGGGAATCAGGTGGCTGAATGGGATGTCAGCAGATAGTGGACACCTCTATGGGCAGCATGAAATGCATAACAAATACTGCTGTCAACATACTAGGCAGTACTAGACAAGGTGACAAATCCCACTGTAGTACATGTGGTGGGCCAAATGTATGTCCATAGGACACACACATGCATGTCATTGCGGCTCACCTAGGATTCATTAAAAGTTTACATATATGGTAAAACCCTAACTTGGTATAAAAAAAAATCAGAGAATGGGATTCTGAATTATTAGATCTACAATCCAAACTTTTGTCAGTAAAAGCTGAAAAAAAATCAAAATAATTTTGAGATGAAAAAGAAAGTAGAAGTATTAAACAATAAATAGAATGAAATTCTAACACATAAAATTAGTTTAGCTTTAGAAAAACTAGAAATTAATACCTTGGCCACTTCTCCAAAATATCTACATAATTTATCAACAAGAATCAAAATACAATCAAAAGCTAATAACATGAAAAGTATCTTCCATGAAAAGAAAGGGAAAACATGTCTCAGATATAGGTGACATTCTTGATGCCTACAGAAATCACTATGTGGAAAATTTCCCAAAAGAAAATATACATATTGATCAATTAAATCTAGATGAAAAATGTTCTAATATAAAAAAATACCAGAAAAAATAAAACTAGATCTGCAAGCACCCATATCCTACAAAGAAATTACAGATACAATAAAATAGGTTAAAAATAATAAAGCTCCAGGTATAGCTGGCATAATTATGGAAATATATAAACCTTTTACTTCAAAGATACTATCCCTCTTCCATAAAACTCTATTAGAAATTCAGTCACAAGCTTTAATACCACCCTCTTGGAGATATTCCTTAATTACACCAATCCTAAATGAAAACAAATCCAAAGACCTCTGTACCTCATATAGACCTATATCATTATTAAATAATGACTATAAGATATTTATGATGATATTAGCTAACAGAATGAAAATACCACTATCCAAAACAATAAATAATGATCGTATTGGATTTATATATCATAGACACACACGACAATATTAAAAGGATAATTTCTTTTATAGATTATGTTAATAAATAAAATAAAGAAGCACTCATAATTGGCTTAGATATAGAGAAAGCCTTTGAGTCCCTAAATTGGGACTATTTATTCAAAATCCTAATGTTATTTGAATTTCCAGCATCCTTTGTTCATATCCTAAAGAATATATATGCAAATAATTTAGCGTATGTCAAATTAGGTCCTTTTACCTCTGAACCTGTACATATAACAAAAGGCACTAAACAAGGATGTCCCATGTCACCAATTCTATTTGCTCTGGCTACTGAAATATTGGCAGATTCAATTTGTAACAATATAAAAATCAGAGGAAGAGATGTTTATGAACAATACAATTCTAAAGTAATGCTATTTGCTGATGACAGATTTCTAACATTATCTAATACAAAAGAGACATTAGAAGAATTAGATATATTAATTGACAAATTTCACATGACTTCAGGACTCAATTTCAATAAATCAAAATCAAAATTTTTATTTTTAAATAAAAAAAAGAACTGCAGACAAAGGGGGATCACATCATAGGAAACAAGAATCTACCTTAAAATATCTAGGAATTGAGTTATGCAAGGATAATAAAGACTTAGTCTCAAAAAACTACAATAATATCATCAATACAATTAAAATCTCTGTGGAAAAATGGAACAAAATAATATTAACATTTGAAGATAGACTACAGTTAATAAAAATGGTTTTACTCCCTAAGATCCTATATATAGCCTTGGCAATACAACTGTTACCAGAAAGGAATATACTTAAAGAAATAAATTCATGCCTAATACATTTTTTATGTTTTCCCAAAAGAAACAGGATAGCTTTAATACATCATATCAGACCACAGAAACAGGGAAGGTTAAGCTTTCCTGATATAGAAACATATAGAAAAGCATCAATATCTAAAACAATCTCAGACTGGATAAGTCCAAATTACTCTGCAAATTGGAATGAATTACTAGCTGTAATATCAATAAATTAATTTGATTTTCAAAAAACATTTCAAATAACAGATAAAAACAATTTGCCACTGCACATATTATGTATTAGTACGCAATATAGCATAACTAAACCCACTAAAACTCATATGATTAAATATTACATTGACTCATTTAGGAACATTATAAATGCAAATATAGATTTAAAAATCTAGTTTGATCTTTTAACACCATTTATAGTCACAAAGAACTTTCCACATAAAATACATACAGACATTATTAATTCCTGTGGAAAAAAAACAATTTGTTTGTTGGCCCCAATGTATCAAAGAACTAAAAGTTTTAGATATGCAAGTAATAAAAACAACATACAAAATTCCACAACAGGACTGGCTAACTTTACAGAGTATTCTGTCATATTCGCAAGACTGAAGTAGAATAATTAACAATTCTTCATTTAAAGAAATACCTAAATTTACGAAATACATATATGAAATCATATACAACAACTTTGACATGGGAAACAGTATTTCAAAATTTTACAAAATATTGATAAACTATCCCCTGGATTCAGCAAGCTCTGCATAGAGTGCAGGAATAGTGTAAGATGTGCTGCATGCAGTATGGCCGACTAGTGATCCAGGAATGAGCTCCCAGGACATACACGAGCAGTCCTACACTATTCCTGCATGGACACCACGGTTATATGCTAATTACCTTGTTTGCTGGTGAAAACTATGCAAATGAGGTGAATTAGTGATCCAGAAAGCAGGCAGGCATCTGTGCAGGAATAGTGTAACCTGCAGAAATGTATTTGGTTAGTAACTGAATACATTTCTGCAAATTACAAAACAGAGGCATGACAGCTCTAAAGAAAGCATGTATTCAATGTAGTAGGCATGCCAATAGCCAAATATATGGCCATTGGCATGAGAAATAGTTGCAAAATTATAAAAAATAACTTTTATTTTTTTTTGGCCTTTTTCGGACGTTTAAGTGTAGGGCAGCAGTGCACAAATGGGATTGATCCACAAATAAGAAAAAACAATGGAAATAAGCTTTTAAACACAAATCAGAATTTTGCCATAATAGTCAATGGCATGCATAAGACAATAATACCAGGGAATAGTGGTTGCTAAGGGGTAAGGCTGAGTATGAGTGTGGTAACTATGAACTAGCATTCTGTTTTATGCAGATGAGGGGATTGATACTGAATCACAGATTTCCTCTTAGTGTTAGCTTGTACCCAACCGTGTAGGTGCAGCAACACCATTGTAGAAGAAGTGGATGACCTCATAAGGGGGGTGTCACACATGCTGTAAGCTTATTGAAGCTCTGTGGCCTGTGTTTGCCTTAGCTAAGCAAAGCTAAGGAAAGTGGATGTCTGAGGCTGCCTAGCAGTGTTTACTTTGCCCAAAAGGCAACTGAGGATATCATGGGGATCTCACAGGCATCAGCATCCAGGGTACTCTACCAGTTCCTGGATGCCATGTCAGCACATGCCAGTGAGCACATATATTTCCTCAACACCCATGAGACATTGACCTGCAATATGTGTCTCTTCCACCAAATAGCTGAATACCCTGATTTAGTGGGTGCTATAGACTGCATGCACATACACATCAAAGCACCATCCAGTGAGCGGGGTAGGGTCTACATAAACCACAAGGTCTTCCTCTCCATCAACTGCCAGGTTGTGTGCAATGCCCAGGGCACAGAGGGACTCTGAGAAGGATCTACCTGAGCCTGCCCATAAAATACATAAATACTGCTGTCAACATACTAGGCAGTACTAGACAAGGTGACAAATCCCACTGCAGTACATGTGGTGGCCCAAATGTGTGTCCATAGGACACACACATGCATGTCAGTGAGGCTCACATACCCAACACCAGCCTCAGCCAGCAGGACAGGAGTAGATGACCATAAAGAAAGGCTGGCCTAAGGCATCCAATTGATGGCAATGGTTAACAGCCCCCCTACAGACCTACACAGACAGACAACAACAGCTCTGGCAGTTGTATGTCAGTTCTGAAGGGTAAGAAGTCTGAAATTGAAATGTAGGTGAATAAAACCCAAGATCTGCATACTACTGATATGCCTCCAGTTTGCATGATAGGTCAGAATACAAAATGAAGTGGAAGCCAGCAGAGCACCTGAAATACCAGTACAGTCATAGCAAATGTTTAAAGTAATCAGGTGTCCCCCCCACAATCCTATGTATAAATTCAGTAACATGTAAGTGTGAGGTGAAATAACAGTGGAGCACAGATTACCTGAGCTGGCCCAATCTACAGGATAGATTGTTGCATGTGTACAATATGCAGGGGGTCCATGTGTTAGGTTGTCATGTGTTCAATATTGTGTGGAAATGGTCAGCATGTAGGCATGGAGGGTTGTGTCTCTGTGGCCTATGGGCAGTACTGTGGATAGCAGGTCCATGTTCTGACAACTGCAGTGCCAACCACAATGCTTCTCAGCAATACCCATGTCAGCAGTCATCCATACTCACTGTCCAGATGTCAATATCTGTCACTGTCTGAAAGATGGGCATGCCATGAATGTAGGCCCATACATACACACAATACACAGGTGGAAGTACCCTAGACAGAGTGCATAAAATGTAACTGTCAACTGCACACACCTTTGGAATTGTACATACAGGTTAGCAGCATGTTAATTGTCTGTGTAGTATGGAATACTGATGTAGTCTGGACAATCACTGACAGACCACAAAAGGCACAGCTATGAAGTAATGAGAGACTGCCTACCTCCCTGCACAAGGCAGCATAAGGGGAATGTCCCAGGTATATCTGTGAGTCAGCTGCAAGTAGCTTCCATATCACACAAGCTCACCCCACCATCAGCCACAGGTTTATCACAGGTCCTATCCTTGCTGTTGGGAATGAGTACAGTATGACCCCACTTCTGTATAGGAATACCCACAGAATGCAACATGCGGAATAGATGCCCTATGCAGGTGTGTCCCTAGCTGTAAGCAGCACCCTGCTTGCATCTGGGCAATGGGTCAATATGTACAGGAACACACTTACCCTGTCACCCTAGGGGAATCCACTGGCTTACAGCCTGGGAATGTAGGAGTGACAGAATCAACTGGCCTGCTACAGATGGCCTGCATCACCACCAAATGCTGTACAGTCATCTGTCAAAGGTCTGTGCCTAACCTGTAGTGCCACTGTATGGTATCCCATGGGGTCCCACATAACAAACTAACACAGTCAACAGAACACAAATGCAAGGCAATATTGACAAATCCCAGTAGCATGCCCCCCATGTCCTACTGCATAAACTGTGGACCAATCCATAAATACCACTGGGATGAAGGGCCAACTATAGTGACACTTCCCAGATATTGCTTGCATAATGTTAGGATGAGGATAGAATAACAGATTGGGGGGGGGTGTAGATGCATAGACATCATGGAGTGTGTGAAGTCTGAAACTCTGATGTGTGCCCATACTACCCCAGCCTGCAAACCCAGTAATGGGTGGCTAAAAACCTGTTCGTAAACCAGAATGTGAAGGGGAACTGACCAGATATATGAACCCTGCCTCTAGGTAACCTGGGTGAATCTGTACAGCTGAGATATATAGCCACAGCAGGATATGGCCATTCTGTTAAGTCAGTATATGTACAAGAATGGGATCCTCAGCCACCATACTAACAAGGTGCTGGACCATTTACACAGACCCATCTGCAAGTGTCTGTAGCTACCCCTCCGAATGGCAGGAGTGTGCAAGAATGTGTAGGCTGCGGACAACAATAATGGACTCAGCTTCATTCATCTTGTATTTCCCAGTAAATAACTGTGAGCAAATAATTATATCTGTCAGTAGTCGATGACATAATACATCACAGTGTAAACATAGATATGTCTGAATATCTCTGCTAACACCAACCATGTAACACAAGCAGCACAGACAGCACTAGTTACAGTATCCCCCTATCTGTCACTCATTGTGACTCCATATTGTCAACCTGTCTACAGATATCTTTCAGAAACAGGTGCTATCTGTAGGTTGAGAACACTAAACCCTGGACTGGACTACAACCCTACCTGGAATGGATTCACACACTCAATACAGAAGGTCACACTTTGCATGCTCCTACACTTAGATAAATGAAGCCCATATCTGACAACACAGTGGACTATACATATCTGTCATTTGCAGATGTCTGTGCACACACACCAAATTGTACACCATTTATGCTTCACACACACATTGGATAGGAATACTCACACATATTCAAGGCCAACACACTATAATATGTCAAACATAGACACACAGAGATGTGGGGAAGAGAGAGACAGACAGTGACAGATAAAATTCCATTATGAGGCCTGTTCCACCCACTACACATCAGACCTCAGCCCTATAATGTCTGTGGTGCTTTTAGTAAAAACCAGTATTCATGTAGCATTTATATACCCAGTCCTGTCACATGTAAAGTTGTGTGTAACTGAGTGTGTGTGTGTGTGTGTGTGTGTGTGTGTGTGTGTGTGTGTGTGTGTGTGTGTGTGTTTCCTGAGGAATGATTTATGGCCCATTCGTACACACTGCACTTCCCATTGCCCATGTTAGCACTCCTGCTGATGTCAGTCACCTTGAAATAACCCTTTGACCCAGTCTCAGCCCTAGAAGCTCCGTGGTGCTTGCGATGACTATGCAATAATGCAGTATAACAAACTGGGTAGGTAGGATTTCTAATCCCAGATATGGCAACTGTGATAATGTGTGTGTGTATGTGGAGGTGAATGATTTTGAAGGCATTCACACTCACTAC
>NC_056725.1:369281670-369456670 GCF_019279795.1 Protopterus annectens | reverse complement strand
TGACAAGGTAGGTAGCACTGCTAAACCCAGGTCTGTCAAATGTGTTTATGACTGTATGTGTTTGGCAATGTGTGTATATGACAGTATGCCATACTATGTATTGTCCATTAACACCCAGTACATCCTCCATTACCATACTGTACAAGGTCTGGTGATGTTCTTCACTTAACAGAAAACTTGGGACATACCTCACCCTAAAAGCTCTGTGGTGTGTGCAATTAAGGCCAAACACATTAGTAGCAAAAAGTATCTAGGTAGGGGTTGTACTCTCAGTGTTGCCAGTTATGTGTGTGTATGTGAAAGGGCTCTACTTCAGTTTGCAGAAGATGTATGTCCCAGGAGATCATCTGTCCAAGAACTAACTGGCAAAAGGTAATATTTCAAAGCAATCATCTCATGGAAATTAATTTCATCAAAATTAGTAGTGGATGTGTAAATGCCCTCTTCCCCACTGTACAGCTGTACAGTGATACTGGAGTTGGTATATATAGTTGGGTGTGGTTGTTGTGGACACAGCCACCCACATTGGGGTTATTGTTGTGTGTATCTCCCTGCTTAGTGTGCTGTTATACTGTACAGTATATGTTAACAAGTTAAGTAGTTGTTAATAAGACTATGCACTCACCAGGCACTCACCTGTATACAACCTTCAGACCTATCAGCCATATGGCACATGCAGTAACTATTATACAGACCTGTGACTTGTGTTCAGCTGTACCCAGGATATGACACAATGTGTCACCACAGTACCACACCCCTTGTAGGAAAGGACAGCAGACCAACATCCTGCTGACACATAAACACCTAGAACACAAACTGAATACATTATGGAGACCACAATCAGTCAGTCTTAATGACAGCTATAAAGCATCATGGCTGGACAGCTACACACACTGATGTGTAAGCATTAAACATTCCAGCTGACAACACATTAAACAGCATTACATTGCTAAACCTTAGTACATTCATCCTTTGCATCAGAACCATATTAGCAGGTCCCTGCATTGACAGTATGGATGACAGGGATGTGGCATAGGTAACATCATATGCACAGGGTGTGTTGTGGGTTTGCCAGAGGCCTGGGCTGAGCCATTTGTTTGACATCATGTGTGTGGGTTAGGGGGTTCTTTATTAAATGGGCTGTGCAGATGTGGTGTGTATAGGTATGGAGGTGCTCTAGCTGTGTTGGTGATGTGTGTGTATGTACGCACACATTTCTGCCATGTGGCTGCCCTATATAGGAGTTTGTTTGACAGCTGCAGACCATACATGGTAAGGTGTACAGTTCACAGTGTCTGCCCATGGACATGGGAACTGTGCCTGCCAGGGGTTGCACGGGCACTACCGGGAAGAAGGCCAGATATGTTACTCTCCCATGATGATAATTGTCCGCTGGATCTGTGTCCCTGTTGGGACTGGCCAGGACCATGTTCACATGGCCTCCTGCATTGTGGTGTGGACAGCACCCCCCTGCAGTGCTGGTGCTGGTACTGCCAATATGGGAGCAGCCATGAATTGTTGCATGTCCACGTAGACCTCCACCTGTTGGTGTTGCTGACCTACATCCATGTGGTTGATGCCCTACTCCCACCACATGCTCTACTACAGACACCACATGGTTGAGGATTCCCATCATCTCACCCAACTGTCTATCCAAGACCTCTGCAAAATAACTGTGGGTACCTGCAAGATCACGGATGTTGTCACGTACAGCAGGAAGAGTAGCCCTCTGGAGGCTCAAACTATGTCTGGTGTAATGTTCCATATGTACCTGTGCCTCCATGATGGCCCAAAACATGCATCTGGTGACACCTGTTGTGGCACTTCTACCAGGGGCATGATGGCTAACAACCCTCCTACAAGCACCCCTGTACACCTGCCTGTGTAGTACCTTGCCGGTCATCTGACTATGGCTGCTGTATACAGACACACTTGCCATAGTCACCACACTTTCCAGTCCCATGCCACCACCCGCCAACTGTCCCTCATCTATGGCCACTGGTGATGGGGTATGTATGGACATTGTGACTGTGTGTGGGGATGGGGTGGATAAAAGTGGGATGTCAGCCAATGGCACAGATTCAGCCCCTGACAACCCTGCCTGTGCCTCACTATGCATATCATCATTGTCAGAGTCTGTATGGACACTAACATCATTTTGCTTGCAGGAGGAACCCTGACCCACCTCGCCACCTGTGAGGGGCAGACAAGAAATGTAAATTAAGACCCATAGATTATAGTTTACTTCTACACACATGCACACTTACAGATGAGTTGGCACAAACATATTACACAGACCTCAGTACCCAACAATTGACATGCATGACATATGGCACTCAATATCAGGCAGTGCAGCCATTCTAAATCCTGGTTACAAACAATATACTTATGTGGGATGCAGGAGTCATGTTAACAGGTGATGCCCCTTCCCCTGGGACACACTGCAACCATGTACACATTAATGCTGTGCAACTGTACAGCACACTGTCATGCACTGTACACCATACCTCACAAGTATACAAATCATTTCTGAATGTGTTAGATGTGTAGCTGTTATGTTTTCTCTGTTCTTCACAACCCCTATGCATTTGTCTGACACATGACTGGGATGATATGAGGGTGGATGTCACTAATGAATGACTGACATGTGATTCCCAGACCTCGTCATCATCACTTGATTTATGTGCAATAACATCTGTGTACACTGATGACCTTCCAAGCCTCATGTGGATTTCAAGAGAGTACAAACCCCTGTTGACATTGCAGCCTCTTCTATGATATGCAATGGGGCCACATTACTGCAGTTAAAAACATTACACACACCTGATATGTGAAATATGACCTATGCAATCCAATCCTGAGTCAGATGACTGCCAGTCATGGAGAGGCTGACTGAGATGCATATCATATTGGGGGTGCATAACTATGCACACCCTTAAACCAATGATTTGTTGAAGCACCTGCTAACTGAAATACAGCAGTCACTATTCCTGGAAGGGGCACAGTAGTATGCCACATCCTTGCCTTTACATAATTAGGTCCGTCTTCCCTACAAAGCTACCACAACTCTGCCAGATTGCAAGGCCAGCTCATGTGCACAGCCCGTGGAAGTCACACACAGACTTCAGTATTGCTGTGGAGTGTGTGTTATTTGTGGGCTAATTCATAACCTTGAATGTGTTAAGATATAGCCGTTCTTAGCTAGCTTTGGATGTATGCTTCAGTTCACTGTTGTATTTGAAGCTGACACCCCTCTCCATCCTCAGCCTTATTGCAGATGCCTGACAACTGAGGGCCACACATGAATGTTAGTTTGCAGTGTTCCATATTCATTCCACCATGTCTACAGGCCTACTTTCAGGTAATGAACAGCAACCGTAAAGGTGTACACTGGCACCAGAAACCTTCAAGTTGGGGATGGTGGTCCTGATGTGATGTGAGCTGCTGCTTGTGTTCCACACGTAACCTTAGGACTACTGTCTGAAGGTTTGAGCCTTGGTCTCATGACACCATTACACATTGCAATGCATGCCTTTGGAAGACCTAGGGTCATGCTTTTACTACCTGTACGGAGGCCTGGATGATGTTTCTTGTGGGATAAATCTCCCATCTACTTACCCTAACCCATAGGGCACACTTATGCAAACTCCATGAGATTGTTGATGCAAGTAATTCACTGGCAGGACTTGATAGACATTTGTGCAACTGCCACAGTGTTGTTGCATGTATCTGGGTAGCTTCCCTGACCTGTTTGCACTATGTATTGTCATATGTATTGGATGGCCATCTGTGTCTTCTCAACATCACTGTCATCCCATATTTAATACACCTCTAGATGACTGTCTGCACTGTTTGCATGGAATATACAATGGTGAGGTAATGTTATTTTACCCTACTCCTGACTACTTCCTTTCAGATATAGGATCCATGTCATGCCTTGGAAGATGTCTGCAAGAAATGCTGCCTGTGTTGCAGGTAGCTGGCCAATTGTCATGGACATACTTGTTGGACAACAGACCATTACCTGGTGTGACATAGAGGCCTGTACTTGATAGCAGGTATGTACTGCAGAAGACTGAATGCTGTCAGTACATCACAAGCTGCCTCCACAAAATGTTAATTGGAGTATGTGAACACGTATGCTTCCAGTGTATTGTAAGGTTTGTACACCCCATATTTGTTGTCCTAACATAGTATTCTATTTTATACATTAATCACGCATGTTAGGTGCACATTATGGGTTGTAAAAGGTGTGGAATGTGTTATTGTGCTCTGTCATTGTATATATCAGGAACAGTTGATACCATCATAGGGGTGTGTACACTGTTGTATTGACTGTATGAGAGTTATGTTTCATAGATGTCCCTACTGTAAGCCATTTGTCCCACCATTTGGCTTGCCTCTGTCCACACATCTTGCACTGACGGGTTATGAGGTATACTGCAGGACTCCTCCCTAATCTTCACCATGGTGACCACTGTGATGCTGTACAGTTAACGTCAACAAAACTGAACATGTACAACATGCATTATAGGTAGGTGTGATAAATGTGTACAAGACATTTAGCATGGCCTTAACATGGCCGGTGTATTGGCAAACATAAACAAAATAACCTCATACTCACCAGCCACAGGTTGCTGCCCCAGTTGTATATCTGAGGAACCTACATAGTTGTGGGAGAGAGGTAATTTCAGTAGCCACTCATATGGCATTGCTACAGGGTGGAAGCAGGATTTCAGAACATTAACAGAACAAACAGCAATACTACAGAATATGCAGCCCAACACCATAGATGTGCACATCTGTGCATTACTAAACTCCAGCTACAGACTATCTTCTCTGATACATGCATGCAGATTCTCTACAGACAGAAATATAAAATCAACACTCTTCTAGTTATGTGCACTGTGGCCTTACCTGCACGCTCCTCAAATATTGAATGGCTGCCACCCACCTCAACAATGCTGGGGTTCTGCTTCATGGTGGGTGTGCCTGGTGGGTGCACCAAGGCTGGCAAGGAGCTGTTCCGTACATGTCAGTGGGGCTGGATGGCTGCAACCCCACCCCTGGCTATCCGCTTCCTTGCTACAGCAGCTGCTCAGTTTCATGCATGATGCAAAATGTCACTGGCACAATGACGGACCTGTTCATAATGCCAGTTCTGTTGTCCAGCATCATTCACCCTGTGGACCAGTTTTTCCCACAGGGCTGTTCAGTCATGTAGGGCTTCTGTGCCACATCCAAACAGGACATCATAGTGCTGTATGAGATACTGAATGATTACATCATTCTCTAATGAAGTAAAGGCTGGTAGCCTTTCTCGTGGCATGGTAGCTGAAAGGCATAAACAGGAGAAAAGGTCACACTACCTCATATGGTTGTCTACTTGCACATCAACACAGAATATTACTTGACAATATTACAAACTACAACCTAACCCTATAATCAGCTGTCATTACACTTCTGGCCTTGACCTACCATATTCCACAAAATATTGCACAGTTAACTGCATAATCCTCTATTCTCCATTCATTTCGGTTTATAGGGATGACAGTGGCCATCGTCCATGTGGATGGTGTGTGAATGGTGGCAAGTCTGTGTTTGACTGTACTATTACTCTAACTGCAACATACCTATTTAAGTTGATTGCACATTAGCCTTTGACACCACTGTGATAACCTGAAAGATGTCCAACAGTCATAACTACACTATTATGTTATGTTGTCATTGCTGGAAGACCTGCCACTGGTTTGGCTGACATAGGTCAAGTATGTGTGTGTGTGTGTGTGTGTGTGTGTGTGTGTGTGTGTGTGTGTGTGTGTGTGTCTACAGATATCATCCACAAATGCTCTTATTATCCAGCAGAACACTGTACAGTTGAATGTTATTAATTCAAGATATCACATGCAGTTTGGCACACATGTCTACTACAGTACTGTACTAGCCACATGCCCTATATATGTCTCTTAGCTTTCCAAGACAAACATATATCATACTCATATTAACAGGTAACATATGGATATGGACAACATCCCATTAACTGGCCTAGCAGTGGCAGAGTCACAACTGTATGAGAGACACTCTAGTGGTTGGCAAATGTGAGCTGTCCTTTCCCAGGTTGAGTCAGGCTCCTGGGCTGTGATACCACCTCTCAAACTTTTAGAGCATCACATGTGGACAAAGCCTAACATGATTGGGGGGGGGGGTAAATAGGGGTATATTGTACATATTCCTGTTACAGAGTTATGAAGATTTTAGCATAATACATTTTGCATTACTGTGACGGTTCTGAAGGATGTGTAGTCTTACACTCAAGTGTTTGTCATTACTTCATGACTTCAGTCCTTAGCTATTTGTCAGACAGGTAGAGATGTCAAGAGGAACAGACATAACAGTTTGATTTAAAATTCTGGACATTTTGTGAAGATTTGTACAGTTGACAGGTATGGCTGTGATGTCTCCCACTGCAGACAGAGCCAGATGCTATGGCCATAGCAGCTGTACAGCAAAACATCAATACAGCAAGTTTTGCTGGCACATATACATTTTCAGACTCTGCTATTCCATTATTACAGACCAAGTAATAAATTAAATTATATGCTTAAATATTTCACATACACTTTTTTGGGTTTGTTGTATATTCAAACCTAAGTGTTTTGGTTTGGTTGTTGTCTCACGCTGTGTCATTTTTTCTCTCTCTCTCTGTAGTACAGGGATTGAGTGGGTTTGATTAAGTAACAGCATGGCTTTTGTAGGTGATGGTCGTGACCAGGTGATGGTCTATGCACCAATTGGTGTTCCCCACTTGCTAATTGCATGCAGAACAGCTGTGTAGTTCTTCCAATAGCCAATGTCATGGCAACCCACTCCTATAAATGTGTACTTTCTGTGGTCATTGTCCCTTTATCTTGCCTATAAGGAACACATCCTTCCTGTGTGTGGGCAGCAGTGTTACAGACAGCAGGTGGGAATATCTCTTACAACATGACATGTGGGCATAGGCCAACTACAGGTTTATGTAAGGTTCCAGACGTAGGGACAGAGTGTGAGTATCACTCTTATATGCTTTGAATACTGCTAGTTTAACAGGGTTTGTGTGTACATGCTAGTTCTGCATAGCTTGTGGTCTGACAATGTTATGTGTCTGCTTAGCTCTCAGCTGTAGGGCTATACACATAATGGCCTGTGTTTGGGCCACTATGTTTGGTGCTTTCCCCAAACAGGTGTTCTTCCTCTTCTCTTTTGGCTGTTCCAATTAGGGGTTGCCACAGCGGATCATCTGTTTCCATTTCTTCCTGTCCTCTGCATATTGCTCTGTCACACCAACCATCTGCATGTCCTCTCTCACCCACGTCCATAAACCTTATCTTAGGCCTTCCTCTTTTCCTCTTACCTGGCAGCTCCATCCTTAGCATCCTTTTCCCAATATACCCATCATCCCTACTCAGCACATGTCCAAACCAATGCAATCTTGCCTCTCTGACTTTGTATCCAAACCGTTCAACCTGAGCTGACCCTCTAATATACTGATTTCTAATCCTGCCCATCCTTGTCACACCCTGTGCAAGTCTTAACATCTTTAACTCTGCCACTTCCAGCTCTGACTCCTGCCTTTTTGTCAATGCCACCATCTCCAACCCATACAACATAGCTGGTCTCACTACACTCTTGTAGACCTTCCCTTTCACTCTTACTGGTACCAGTCTGTCACAAATCACTCCTGACACTCTTCTCCACCCATTCTACCCTGCCTGTACTCTCTTCTTCACCTCTCTTCCACACTCATCATTACAATGAACTGTTGATCTCAAGTACTTAAACTCATCCACCTTCACCAGCTCTACTCCCTGCATCCTCACCATTCCTCTATCCTCCCTCTCATTCACACACACATATTCTGTCTTAGTCCTGCTGAACTTCATTCCTCTCCTCTCTAGAGAATATCTCCACCTCTCTAAGGTATCCTCAACCTGGTCCCTACTTTCACTACAGATCACAATGTCATCTGCAAACATCATAGTCCATGGGGCCTCCTGTCTGATCTCATATGTCAAACTGTCCATCACCATTGCAAATAAGAAAGGACTCAGAGCTGATCCTTGATGTAATCCCACCTCCACCTTAAATGGATCTGTCACTCCCGCGGCAGACTTCACCACTGCCAGCCTACCCTCATACATATCCTGTACCACTCTTACATACTTCTCTGCCGCTTCTGACTTCCTCATATAATACCACAACTCTTCTCTAGGCACCCTATCATATGCTTTCTCCAAGTCAACAAAGACATAATGCAACTCCTTCTGACCTTCTCTATATTTCTCCATCAACACTCTCAGAGCATACATCGCATCTGTAGTGCTCTTTCCCGGCATGAAACCATACTGCTGATTGCTAATCATCACCTCCCTTCTTAACCTAGCTTCCACTACTCTTTCCCATAACTTCAAGCCATGACTGATCAGTTTTATCCCTCTGTAGTTACTACAACTCTGCACATCACCCTTATTCTTAAAAATAGGTACCAAAACACTTTTTCTCCACTACTCGGGCATCCTCTGACTTTCCAAGATTTCATTAAACAATCTGGTTAAGAACTCCACTACTATTTCTCCTAAGCACCTCCATGCTTCCACTGGTGTGTCATCTGGACCAACAGCCTTTCCATTCTTCATCCTCTTCATAGCTGTCTGTACTTCCTCCTTGCTAATCTGTTTCACTTCCTGATTCACTATCCCCACATCATCCAACCTTCTCTCTCTCACATTCTCTTCATTCATCAGCCCATCAAAGTACTCTTTTCATCTGCTCAACACACTCTCCTTGCACGTGAGTACATTTCCCTCACTGTCCTTTATCACCCTTACCTGCTGCACATCTTTCTCAGCTTGGTCCCTCTGTCTAGCCAATTGGTATAGGTACTTTTCTCCCTCTTTAGTGTCTAACCTTTCGTACAACTCTCAATATGCCTTATCCTTAGCCTTCACCACCTCTCTCTTTGCCATGCTCCTCATCTCCTTATACTCCTGTCTACTTTCTTCATCTCTCTGACAATCCCACTTCTTCTTCGCCAACCTCTTCCTCTATATACTCTCCTGTACTTCCTCATTCCACCACCAGGTCTCCTTGTCCTCCTTCCTCTGTCCAGATGTCACACCAAGCACCTTTCTAGCTGTCTCCCTTACCATCTCTACTGTATTTACCCGGCTATTTGGTAACTCTTCACTGCCCCACAGTGCCTGTTTTAATTCTTCCCTGAACTACACCTTACACCCACCCTTTTTCAACTTCCACCATTTGATCCTTGGCACAGCTCTCACATTTGTCCTCCTCTTCTTGATCACCAACATCATCCTACAGACCACCATTCTATGCTGCCTAACTACACTTTCCCCTGTCACCACTTTACAGTCTCCAATCTCCTTCAGGCTGGCCCTCCTGCATACAATATAATCCACCTGTGTGCATCTTCCTCCACTCTTGTACATCACCTATGCTCCTCCCTCCTCTTAAAATATGTATTCACCACAGCCATGTCCATCCTTTTTGCAAAATCTACTACCATCTGACCTTCTGCATTCCTCTCCTTAACACCATACCTGCCCATCACTTCCTCATCCCCTTTGTTCCCTTCACCATCATGCCCATTGAAATCTGCTCCAATCACCAGTCTCTCACCCTTGGGTACCCTCACCACCACTTCATCCAACTCACTCCAAAATTTTTCTTTCTCATCCATTGCACACCCAACTTGTGAAGCGTATGCACTAAAAACATTCATCATCACACCATCAATTTCCAGCTTCATAAAAATCACGCTAGCCGACACTCTTTTCACCTCCAAAACACTATTGGCATACTGTTCCTTCAGGATAAACCCTACCCCATTTCTCCTCCCATTCACACCATGATAGAACAATTTGAACTGACCTCCTATACACCTGGCCTTACTCCCCTTCCATCTGGTGTCTTGCACACACAATATATCAGCCTTCCTTCTCTCCATCATATCAGCTAGCTTTCTCCCTATACTAGTCATACTGCCAACATTCAAAATTCCTACCCTCACTACTACACTCCTAACCTTCCTCCTCTCTTTCTGCTTTCGGGCATGCCTTCCCCATTTTCTTCTCCTTCGGCCAACAGTAGCCCAATTTTCGCCAGCACCCTGTTGGCTAACAGTACTGGTGGTGGTCATTGTTAACCCGGGGCTCGACTGATCCGGTATGGAAATCTGTATTGTTGTCCACATATGTTATTTGGCAGAGGTTTTACACTGGATGCCTTTCCTGATGTAACCTTCCCCATTTATCCGGGCTTGGGACTGGCACAAAGAAATGCACTGGCTTGTGCATCTCCAGTGACTGGGTTCATCCCCAGTGGCTGGGTTTCCCCAAACATGTGTTGTCATTGACAAGTCATTGCCATACTCTGTTGTCTGCTATCAGTAACTGGAAACATGCTTTAGTGTTTGTGACTTCATATCCCTCAGGAAGAATATGTTGCAAGCAATCCTGTAATACCAGGATATGTAGGGGGTATTATGTGACTTTCATGGGGGATATATCTATCCACACATCCATTGTACTGTGTTGTTTGCTAGGCTTACCAGTATTTATCTGCAAGTTTGTTGCTTATATATATATATATATATATATATATATATATATATATATATATATATACTTGTGTATACACACATACATACAGCAAACATTCACAGATATATGTTTACACACATATAAATATATGTATATATATATATATATATATATATACATTTATATATGTATGTGCATATATCTTATTTGATTGTTTACTGCTTCCACAATATACATTCCCTATAGTACAGTGATTATCCTGAAAGATATGCTCATGAAATCATATTGAACTCTCACACCTTACATGGCTTAATGGTTACATGCTGTGACTATGGTGTATATGTTGCTGGGTTCAAAACCAGAAAAGGCTGTTTATTTTGTTGCTGGGCAGAACAAGGGCTCATGGAGAGAAGGTGAATAAGGCACTTTAAAGTGTCTTTAAGTGGGTTTGCATGGGTTTGCATGAAGCTAAGCAGAGCTAACACATGGTTAAATGTACAGGCATTTAAACTGTGTGGGCTTGTCTTAGCAGTGCTTACCATTGAGCAAATCAGATTCGGTAAGTTAACCACTGTTTACCTATTCTGTGTTTAAGCATATGTCAACTGATTTGCCCACCGCTCCACAATGGTAATACATGGTTAAACATATAGACGCGCTATTGAATGTTATGTTTGACTAAACAAGTATAGATTATGCAGCTCAGGTGGTGTAGTGGTATGATTTCTGACTGTACTGTGCAAGTTCCTTGGTTAAAGACCTGGGGATGCTAGCTTTTTCATTAATGTTAAATGACCGGTCTGCATGATCACTTAGGCAAAGCAAGAGCAACTTGTACAACTCAGATGGTGCAGTGGAATGGTCACTGACTGTAGAGTGAAGGGTCCTGTGTTCAAGACATGGCAGTGGTGATTAATTTTGTTGCTGGCCACAACAATGGCTGATGGTGAGAGGGTGATTAAGGCACTTTAAAGTGTCTTTAAGTGGGTTTGTGCAGGCTTGCATGAAGCTAAGCATTGCTAAAATGGAGTTACTCCATTTTAGCTTCGCTTAGCGTTGCTTACTCCCGCTAATCCCCGCACTAATTCCTTTGAAAGAAAAGAAAAAGGGGTGATAGGAAAGTGGCGAAAAAAGGGGCATGCAGGGGGAAATGCAAGATGAAAGATGGCTAGAGATGTGCAGGACGGGGGTAGGGAAGGTCCATAGCTGTCCATTTCTCCTACAGCAACAGCTGTGCATATGTATTGAATTTGGAGGTGAATTTGGATACTCATACCCCTGAGAGAGGGGTGAGGACAACAGTAATGTGTTGTCTAGGCAATTGGACAAGATTACATTTGTCCAGTGGACACATCTGTGAAATGGACAGCTATGTATGGTGCATAATTGTTTTGTGGGAACAGACTGCCATTTTTTTAAGGTACGAGTGGGTTGTTGGGAAAGGATAGCAGGTATATGTGGGGAGATAGGTTGGGTAGGAAAACAGACAGGACAGCAGACAGGGATGGTGTATGACACATGTTGGGGTTGAACACCTTGATGGGAGGGTGGTTGGGAATCGGAGGCACATGAGCCCACAAATGGTTACAGTGAGACTGAGGTCCCTACCCATGGGTAGTCACCACTGCACCTTCACAGCCCCAAAGGTGGCTGTGATGGGGGCTGAGTAGGAGGGGCAGGCTGACCCCTCAAGATGTGCCATGCAGCCCTCAAGCTGGCGTGGCTGAGCTGCAAACTCCTTTTGCATATTCCTGTGCACCAGACCCTGGACCTGACATCGGGTGATGGGCTCCTGTCCTGCCCGCTTCGAGGGGGGGGTGAGCCCCATCCCCTGAAGCGGTTTCACCCATTGGTGGTGCAGGACCAGCGGACAAGGAAGATCCAGGGTGGGCACCAGATGTGCTCGGGCCGGTGCCATGGCCAGATGAGGCAGGACAGGCGGATCTGCTGGGATCGTCCTTCCCAAATGAACTAGGATGTTGACAGTTTACAACATATTTATGTCTCAACTAAGCTTTACGGCACAAGTGAAACTCGACTCGAACAAGAAAGGAATATATATTTAATCACACTCCAAGCATATAAAAACGGTTAAGTGCTTTCATCTGTGTATTACAGACTTCTTCAGAACCATAATACTAACAGCTGATGACATATTTAAAAACTTTTTGGTGCCATTTTATTCAAGCGCTATACTTCTTAACAATATTTAAAGTGCTACTACAATTATTATCAAAAAACATCTATATTTCTAACACACATATATATATGTCCGCTATAAATACTTTAAAATCAATTTATACTATCAGTGCATACACTACATTAAAATGTTAAAATCAAGGCAATTGTTGCAATTAAAAAACAATTCAAATAACAATGTTATTATGCTATAATAACTGTAATAAAGGTTTTATGGAAATAAAATCATTTATGCCAGGAAATTTTGTGTCATTTGTCAACATTTGCCACTGACTTTCTTTTCTTGATTCTTGACTTGATTAAATATATATTCCTTTCTTGTTCGAGTCAAGTTTCACTTGTGCCATAAAGCTTAGTTGAGACATAATTTTGTCTCTTGTGAGTTTATTCTGTTGTTGGTTTGTGCGTTTTGAGTTTACAACATATGTTGGCTAGTTATGAACAATACAATGCCAGGATTAGTTATGATAGCATACATGGGTGTTCCAATAGACACCATAACACAAATTTCAATCAGTTGCATGGCAAACAGAACACATGCAGATATGGAACCACTGTGGATATTATAGCAGCATTCAGGTTACATTGATAGCAACAGGCCACCAATGATTTGATTTAAACAGGAAACATCAATAAACAGGCATTCAAATATTGGTATAACAATGGGGACATGTCCCAACAGTAGGTTTGTTAAAAATATACTATTTAGTTTTTTGGTTGTATTATTGTTGCAGACAGGGTGGGGGTGAGACAGAGAAATGAACAACTATTTGTTATTACATTGTTATGTACATTATAGTCTACTCAGTACTCTCCAGATATGACCTGAAATTACAGCTAATTATGGGGTTGGGGTTGGCCAGTGGGTGTTGTACACAGTTATCTGTTCAAACTTTGTACACCTAATATACAGCTGTACTTACCTGCTGGACCTGTGGAAAAAAATTTGGGTTAACACTACCTGACTGTTTCTACTCATTAATAGGGTTCAGCTTTGATATGTGCAATCATACTGCATGTGTATGTGTGTGTGTGTGTGTGTGTGTGTGTGTGTGATACCTAATGTCATAGTCCACCTTCATTTTTGTACAGCACCTTGGGTGCTGGGGGCAGTGACCAATAGGTGTGATGGCATGACACCTGAGGGACATTTTTTGGGGAAAACTAAATGGTCTATGTACTTCTCTTGCTGTCATCTGCAGCCTTGGGGCTGGCCAGTGTGTGTTCTGCACAGTGTATAAGAGACACATCCTACAGTTAATATCCAGCCTGTCTTACCTGCCGAAGCTGTGGGAAAATGTGTGCTTACACTACCTGACTGTTTGTAACCATACTCATATATTCTTCTGTGGAAATGTACAGACAGCTTAGTACCACTCCCGGGATTCAACCCTGCCAGTTTATTCAAAAAGTAGTCACAATGCTGATGTTTATCAGAACAAGCTATCAAGGAACTGCTATTTCTTGTGTGAGTGTTTTCTGCCTATTAGTCTGTGATTTGGCCAGTCTGACCTTGTACTTCTTAATTTCCTACATGGCAGACAGTTGTTCTACTGTGTACTCACATTTTCAGATATTACATTACAGAGAACAAGGGTTAGCAAGCATTTTTAATATTCATCTATTAGATCATAGTGCAGGGGAACTTTATTATGCTTAATCTGTTGCACAAGACTTGACTGTTTGCCACATGAACCTCAGATACTTAATGCTATCAGAGCCATATTTGCTGTGCAAAAGCTATATATGTTTCCAATTCCTAATAACACATTGCAAATAAAACACAACAGTCCAGATTTGTATAGTTTTATTGACAGGTTATCACTGTTTTATGTATATCACTAGCATTATCTGTGGTAATTTCAGTTTTATTTGGTTCAAACAATGCACAGATTACAGCACTGACAGGTGATATTCTACTACTTTCGATTATACTGCCAGCTAGATCAGTACTCACCAGCCTTGCAGTGCAGACTTTGCAACCTGCTTCCATGTGCCTCCATGTTCAAAGCCCCCTCAGCTGCAGTTGTACAGGAGACAGAGAAACATTTATGACTACCTATCCATCACATACACAGTCTGGATTATCTTAAACAGCAATTGGTACTGATACTTACACACTACTGGGGCATTCCCTGCCCGAGCATCTTATTCCCACTGGTCCAGAAGGTCCCTCTTTCTCCACTTGAGATCAACATAGTGAGGCCGAATCTGCTCACCAGTCCAAGGGATCTCTGTAGCCCTGGTGAGTTCAAGGGCGTGACAGTCACAGGCCTCCGCTTTATATTCTGAGCCCTGGTACTGGCCCTGCAGCAGTCTCAAATCATGGTTTTCAACAAGGAGTCCAACCATGACCCTGTACTCCAGAATGCCCCAGTATTGCGCACGAAAGTGAACACCTTCTCCTACTCCAGCCATGGTGCCTGCAGTGATGAGCTCCAACTAGTTATGGGCTGTATTCCCACCTACAGGGTTTAAATAGGGCCAATTTCTCGCACTTTGCCATGATTGGTTACTTTTGAAACTGCTGAGCTCAGCTAAGCTACGGGCAAACCTGCTTAGCTAAGTTTGGCAGTGCTTAAAGGGGCTGGTTCAGCACTGCTTATCACTGGGCAAATCCACATAGCTGGGCTGTTCATTGCCTAGTATTCATATGTACACAATGCTTACATTCATTACATAATATAGATTTATTTACCTTCCCTGACATCCCCCAATGTGCTGTGATTAATTTATTCTTGTGTGACTATATTGTATGGGGCACTTGTGTTTGTATAGGGGTTTTACTGCTTTATTACACTGACACCTCACATCTGGGTCTAATGCACTACTCTGGTTGAGAAAAATAAGTTACTTCCTACATAAATATACAAATAAATTTCAATTGTAATGTTTACACATACAAAATGGAAATGGCTTTGTTGAGGCTCAAACCATGAATGATGACATGCAAGGCATACGCTCTAACCGCTACACTATTGCACTTATGCTTATATTGGATGTCTATTGCTTTTTAACTTATCCAGCCATTTCAGCTGGGCTAAGCGTAGCTAAGCAACGGGCACACCCGAGCAGCTATGATTAAACTTTATTGCACATCTCAAAAAAAATGTATTTGTTGTGTTTTTTAATATGTACCCTTCAGAATGTCCATGCTAATGCTGAACCTGTCATTCTAGCAACTTTCTGGCTTTGTAGGGACGATTGTCCCTTATGCCTTTGTCCACATTTCTTACGTTGATGGGTTGAGGGTATTACAAGTGTTCTCGCTCATTTTAAATTGTCATGCAGCAATTCTAGTGTGCACAGGATGTGTGTATTGTGAGACCACTGCTATCAGACACACCCTCTGCACTCTTACACAGACCCATGTCTGTTTTACAGCACAGCAGTGTACCTTCATACATATGAATGGTGCATTGCCGTGCTGAATGGCCATGGTCGGTTCTGTGCAGGAATATGTTATTCCCATGCAGGAATAAGTTACTCCTGCACAGACATTTGCTGAATCCGGGGGTATAAGACAACGCCCAAAACCTCATATTGGAAATATATAACTAAAGGACACTCAACGCAGTTAACTGAAGATATTAAAACAAATTTCTTGTTATCGATAAAATATACATCCTTTACACAATACTGGAAAATTTTTAATTGGAAATGCTTGCACAAAGCATTCTTAACCCCAGATAGAATCAATAAAATTAGTTCTTCCATAAAAGGAATATGTTGGAGATGTGAGCAAGTACACAATGCAGATTGGAACCACATTTTCTTTGATTGTGTTAAAATTAAGGCATTTCAAAATGTTATTAATAACTTTCTACAAGCTTTATTCAATGAATCATTTTATTTAACTAAAGCTTTTGTATTATTAAATGTGAACGAAGGTCCTCATTTGAATAGGACAAACATGCATCTAGTATGGACTATACTTGCAATTTCAAGGAAGTGTATAACAAGAAGATGGAATACAAACGCAATACCAACTGTGGAAGACTTCTACAGCCTACTAAAGATCATAGCATTACTGGAAATTAAAATTAAAGAACTATGAATTTATCTAAAGCCATTTATCTACAACCCTTGGGGAAAAGTCTTATTGTTGATTGGCACTATACAATAATTGATCAGGCAATCTGATAATGGATTGGACATACTTATAAAGTAACTGTATACATTAAGATCTGTTATAGTGTCAGGCTAATGTAAATAGTGTACATAGTTATTTAAGATGGTATGTGTAAATACTATGGAATTCATTCAAATGTATTTGAAAAATAAAAAAAAATTTTGAGGAAAACACTGAAAAAAATTTAGTGTTTTACCAGACAGTAATACTACTACCAAATACTAATGCTTACATGGTAAATGCACTGTTCTGGTACTGCCTTTAGATGGTTTCTAGGTCTGTGCAGTGAAGCAATGCCATGCATAGTTCTGCTGCTATTCTAGTAGCAACTGATAGCACAACTAAGTTATTGTATGCCCTGGTTTTGAGAACTTCTTAGTTCATTAGTAACTGAGATTTCTTAATTTAATATTTCCTTAAATGGTAGCTGGCTATTGGGGCTGTGATGACCCACCACTGGACCAGTAATCAAGGAGCCTCAATTCTCACCACTGGCACCAGTAAGAGATGTACACTTGGAGATGAACACGTGCACACATAGTATTTCCAGATGCAGCTCTCTACATCATATGCAATTTCCCTTAAAAGCACACAGAGGCCACAGTCTGTCTGGGGTTGGTTTCTTCCTCTTTCTCCAGATCCCAATAAGACTCCCCACTGGCAAAGCTACAGTGATGAGATTTCAGCTGAGTGGCCAAGCCAAGTCCTCCAGCACCATCTCTGTCCAACCGGTGTTTCGTGTCCCTGCCCAAGTAGCTGACACACACACTCTTTGAGGTTTGATTTACACACCCACACACACCTGGGAAAAGCTACCACAGGTTTACTAGCTATGCCCCCTTTTACTGAGGTTATAAAGTAGTTATCACCTGCCATCAGCCAACTCCTTATCAACTACTTTTACTGTGTAATATTAATATTAATACAAATGGTACTTTGACCAAGAGCAAGACTATTAGGAGTGGCCCACACAGTGTCACCAAATTAATATGCAAGTACTCTCAAAATTTAAATATCTCTAGACAGATCAGCCACAATGAAAGGTTTAATATATTTAATAATAAATAATAAAAGAACAATAAAATACTCATATATTCACAGTGGCATCAGAGTTCAAAATCACATTCAAAACAACATTGCAGGACAGTCTCAAATAAAAATATCTGAACTAAGGTTTGCTATATTCCTGACTATATTCAAGAGAATTGTACTGTTCCCTAGAAACTTACTTTATCAGAGCAAGGCAGATGTTGTGGTGAATGGTTCTTGTCAGGTCCAAGACAGAATACAGAATGCCCTGTCTCTCTAAGAGACTTCTCAAATTAATATCTCAAATATTACTGCTGGGATAGCTTGCAGAATAACATCATTTCTTGTCATCTGACTCTATCCCAGGTGAAACCCCCCACTGCTGGAATCTGGCAGTATTTAGCATCTACCTGTGAAAATACATAGACCTCAGATCTTTGGCAGATGTTGGAAATCATAAAACAATTACATTCCTCCACATTTCAAGTCTAGCAAATATTTCACCTTAAAGACAATGCAGAAAGCTCCCCAGTATAGACATTATGTCTCTGGCCTAGCCTATAAAGTAATTTAATTTCAGCTATTTATCTTAAGTTAACCTCCTGTATTCCAGTTTCCACTGTTAAAATATATACATTTAACCAGTTGCAATAGTGCATGTACATTTCTGTTCTTTTCCAGCAGGGCACACGGTGGTTACATTTTAAGCACAAGCACTTTATAAAATACCTTTTTAACACACATGTCTGTACAGACCAGCTTGACACACACATGAAATACAGTTCTAATATAGTTGTAACACAAGCATGTTATATAGATCATGTTGATATTCACAAATGACATATAATTATTTACAAAATTCTAGATAACTGTGCTGGCATTATTCCCCTTTGTCACAGGGGGTTCTTCCACAATGCTGATTCCCTCAGGCAGAGCCTGTGAGACCCAACGCTGTTCTACCCAAGGCAACCTAGTTCTATACTGTAGCACAACCATCACTTTCTTCTCTTCTCTTTATTTCATCCTAGTAGATTCCCTCTCACTGTCCTCAGTCTATAATATTACACCCTACCACTGTGCTTGCACTTATGGACCTCAACAAACATAAACTCTGTCTTATTTTCTGTAATAGTGTATCCTTCAGTGCAGACCTAGGTGTTGCAGCTTCATTAATTTTGCTGAAGATCAGCGTACCTGTTACTCTGTCGGGTGATACAGAAGGAACCTGAACTTGGATCCCAGTCTCATTCTGGCATGTATGTCAGAGAGGACAGAAATGGTCCACTTAACTCAGTTATGTCTGCAAGCATCTGACTGGTATAGTGTGACCTCCTAGGCTGAATGCAGTGTCACACTTGTACACCTCCTGAGCATTTTCCTTTTCTTGCATGCTATCTAATTTCCTTTTAGAACTAAAGGAGCTTCATGACAAACTATTCCTTATTTAAAGTTTGCAAGTAAAAACTGTCAGCACAGGAAAAAGGAATGGAATGTATATAAGATAGCCTAACTGCATGACTCCTAGATATTGATTTATTTGAAATGAAAAGAAAATCCTGAAATAAGCCAAACTTAAGTCATTGTTTACCCGCTATTCAAAAACTTTTTGACAAGAAATAAATAACTGTCTTTAACATTTTACTAGCCTCTGCACATAACCACATCAACACACCTGAAAAAGCTTGCAATGGCTTATCAGTTTTTTTTTTTTTTTTTTTTTTTTTTTTTTTTTTTATGGTCGGTTGCTCAGATCACTCAACATTGTATACTGATGCTCATTCATAATAAATCAGCTTGTCATCTGCTCATGTCACTGTTGCTGGAGATACATCAGGTGAAATTTCCTTGTTCATGGTGTGTATTTTAGTAGTTACTCCAGTCTGGTAGTCTCCTGCAAAAACATTGAAACAGTATTTGCCATGCTTGTCAGTGACTGCTCTTTCACTGAGGTACAGTTACCTCAGAGTGAAAATAATAAATGTGAGAGAAGATAGGGAGACAGAGTCTCTTACACCGGCTGCAGACGGGCTTGCACACTACAAAAATATATATTTTAATGCTGTAAGTGCTCATACATTTGAGTACACGTGTTCCAAGTCTCTGTGCACTTCAGCTTGTACAATCAAATATTTTATTCAGTTTTGTGTTCTGAGTTCAGATAAGTCAAGGAGAGACCGTGCAACTATTTTGAGCTTGTTACTCTGCTATCTTTTGATTAATACCATTATATTTTGTCTTCCAAATAGTTATTTATTTATTTATTTATTGAATGTGTTGGATCATCAGCATTCAGGGAGGCTTATGGTGGTACTCATACTGATAAGGGGTAATTTGACCAAGACCACATGTAATAAATAAGGGGTGCAAAGTGTTGAAAGTATGAAATTGAGTGATTTATCAAATTATAAAATACCTCCTACTTTTATGAACCATGGGATCTATTCATTTAAACTGCTGACATCTTAGGCAGACAGAACCCTGGTTTAACATCTCATCCAAAGTACAGGACCTCAGGGGTGCACCCCCCATTATGCAGTGTGTCAGTACTGTAACATAAATCCAAGTATTTAGTGTGGGGTTCAGAACCTACAGTCTTCCAATCTTCCCAGCATCAAAGGTGAGGGCAACAGCTGTTAAGCCACTACAATACTGAAATATTAATTGAAACATTAAAATATTAATCTATGTCTGTACACAAATGGCAATGCCATTTGACATTCAAATAAGTTCAAACTTAGTGACAAGATCTCGCTCAAACATTTCACTTCTTTTGGGAACTTGGCTGAATTAATGTGTTACTCTTTCAGAATGGGGTTTCACAACCTTAAATTTGTAAAAGTCAACTATCTTACAATATTTCACAGAGTTGAATATTTTATCTGCACTCTTATTTATAAACACCAAACAATACAGTTATTTGCCAATCAAGCTACAGAACAAAACATTCAGGAGGACTTTTTATTTGTCAAGTGTTCCAAGTTCAGAACTTGAATTCTCATTTTGAGTGCTGCTGCAAAACTTTTTTTGTTTTTGAAAACAGGACATGGAATTCCCTTCCTGAATTTATAAGAAGCCTTTACACTATTGGAAATTCTATCACACAGCCTAAATTTTTACTTTTTTCGAAAGTGACCAAATGTGTATGCAACCTTGGCATAATTTCTAGTACTTACTGTTTAGTTAGTTGATTTACTTTTTTAACATTTTAGGACATTTCTCCAGTGGGATATGTAACCCTTTAGCAAGATATAAACTTGAATCTCCTTGCAAACATTAAAAATGCATGTGAACATGTACAGCCCAAACAAGTTGCTTTTATATGCTTTATACTACCCTTTGCATTTAATTGTATTTGATGTTTATGCTGTTTTTTCATTATAAACAGGTCGTGACTAAACACATGCCTCAAAGGTCTAGTGTAGTCCACTTACTTGTATAAATATAAAATGAATGACTGAATAAATAGATAGATAAATAGATAAATAAATAAAGAAAGAACGAAACAAACAAAATTGCCATCACTGTACCACATTTCCAGTGGTGGATAAGACTTTGTCAGTTTTTGTTATCAAAGGACTTGAAAATCTGAAAGTTATTCTAATATTACTCTGACTTTATCTATCAAAGACAACTTATCTGACAGAGTCTTAAGGGGAACTCACATAAAATAGTGGAGAAAAGTCTTTGAAAGGCTACATGCATCTCCCTGCACTGCTAAAATGGATAAAAAAAGTGTGGTTAACATAATGCATTTAGGAATAAGGGGAATGTTTCTGAAAAGATACCTCAGGAAGCAGCCAACCAATAATCTCTGTTCCCCTTCGTGTTCCATGGACTAAAGCAGTAAGCTTGAGAAAAGTGCTGAAATGATTAATTCTATTTGCTTTACTTAAAAGTCTGACTCTTTACTGCTTTGGCTGCAGAGATAGAGAAATCTGGCTTTGATCTAGATTACCTGGATCAGTTTACTGTTTGGGGCTCTATAATAGCATACTTGAAAGGGTATACATGAGTGTCCAGCACTGTCTCATCTGTCCTGTGGGTAGGCACACAGCCCAACCTTCAGAATGTCTAACAGCCAGTAGGGGTTAGTCATTCAGCATACAGCAATATAAGCTTAGATATGCATCAGGCTATGCAGGCATACTAGCCAAAGTCCAATCTGTGCACTGAAGTCTGCGTGAAATACAGTAGTGTTGTTGTGGGTTATCCACCTGTCAGTATGTCATGTGGGACATGATAGGGTGGGAAGAATCATGCACCCACATGGCTGCTTGCATGACGGCTCAGATAAATGTCTCTCGTCCGTGAAACCAGAAGCCATAATGTACAGGTTCCAGTAAGTTAATGTCCAATAGAGATTAGTTGACTCCCACATCAGAAAATGTGGGTCGATGTTGCTGTGAATTAGATATATATTTTTTTCTCTTTGTCTACTACAGCCATGCAGTCATATCTTGCCAAAAATGACATCTGGGTATGACAGGTATTAAGGACCAACTGGCATGCCCAGTGTAGCATCATTTCTATAACACTGAGCAGTCATTTAGCATTCATGCTATTGACAGCACTCTCCTTCTCTTGTGTTTTAATCCACTTATGCTGTGCTGATGAGGACAGGAAAAATGCTAAAATATGTATGGCTTCAGCTAAAGCTGATTGGCTTCCTTGCCATGAATGTTCCCAAAACGACTTAAAAAGTTAAAAGCTATGGTCATTCAGAAGCCATGTAACTGAAACACTATGTACTTAAGGAGTCATTTGCATATTTTTCACGGACCTCCATTACGGGAGGTTTTAGGTATCACACAGTGAAAACTGAGGCTTGGCTGTTTTTTTTTCTTGTAGTTTTTACTGAATGGCTTGTCTGCCTGATCTTTTTACCCATCGGTTTGTGTTTTATACAGTAGTGCAGCAACAACATTCATTCATTCACTCATTCATTCAAATTCATTTATTCTTCTTTCATTCATTCAAATTTGTTTATGCATTTGTTCATTCATTCATTAATTCAGATTTGCCACCTGCTTAATGCAGTGCTGAGTCATGAGGGAGCCCCTCTCATCTCTTAGTGGGCACAATGCATAGCAGCTCATACTGAGCAGGGTATCAATGTTTCTAATAAACACTGTTTACACAGAAATTGCTGCTCAATATGTTCAGTTTTGCAGTAATAATATTTGTTGTTAAAGTCAAATGCAGCACTAATGTTTGTCTTGTGGTATCACACAGCTAGTTAAAGTTTTGAGCACCTGACTCAACTGAAGAACAGGGTATTATTTTTTTTTCTTGCTTGCAAACAATTGAAAGTATTTGAGTTTTGCCAGAGATTAAGTATCTTGGGGTCTTGTTCTTGAGTGACAGTAGAGGAGACTGTGAGACTGACCAATGTATGGATGATGCATCAGAAGTACTGCAGGCATTGTATTAGACTGTGACATTCAAGAAATAACTGTGTCATAGGATTAAGACTTCAAATTACCAGCTAGTCTGTGTTCATCATCCTTATTTATGAGACCTGCACATGGCCATGAGCTTAGAGTCATAAATAAATGGGTGAGATTTCCAAGACAGGCAGCAGCAACAATGAGGTTTCTTTACACGGTAGCTTGGCTCACTCTTATTTATATAGGAAACAGCTTAGCAATCTGGAAGGACATTGGGGTACACCCTCTGCTTTAAGTGCTCAGATGAGTCGAGTAGCATGGTTTGGGCACTTTGTGAAATGTCCTGTGGACACTTCCCATGGGAGGTATACAAGGCACAATACATTGGGAGAAGGCCCAGGACAGTGCGAATACATGTTGGTGGCAATATATCTCTCTCAGGTTGTCTGGTATGTCTGAGAACCTCAAAGAGCTGGGGACCGTTGTTGGGATAGAGAAGTTTGGCTTACACTGCACAGGTTGCCACCACCTTGACCTTCACCAGGACAAGTAGATTACAAACTGATGATGATGATGAGGAGGAGGAATGTTGACATCCGGAATAACTTTGCTTCATGAAAAGAGTAACTACCGAGCACTATATGCTGCAGTCTTTATCACAGATGTAGAAGGTGTACAGTCCTGCTTAATTCCACCATTTATTTGATTGAGATGGACTGGACAAAATAATAAACTGCATTAATAACAAGCTCTTGTGCTTATTTATTGTACCAGTATAGAACAGAGAGATCTTAAACCAGCAAGTCAAAGTAATACAGCAGCAATTTATCTCTTTTTGTGGTTTACCCACGTGGACTTTTGTCTTCATAAACAAGTGCTCATTTAGTGCACATTCCTTGCTCAAATCGTAAAGTAAGTATTACTAATTCATTTGGTATTAACAATGGCATTTTTTAAATATAAGCTTCATAAAGAAGTGCTAAGGCATGTATCTGGCTCTGAACAATTGACTTAATCAATGTATTGAAAAGTAAATAATAATAGTATAGCCCACTGCAGTGTTCAGCTATTAACAGTGTAATAGTTTGCTAAACATATTAATACACGAGACATTCTGGTTCTTAAACTAACATGCTTCCAAGGTTAAGTAATGTCCTGTTTCCCAAAGAAAAGAAGGGCAATGCCAATATTCTATGCAGTCACAATTCATAAATCTTTAAACAGCTTTTACCTCTGCAGTCAGTAACAAACCGTCTAAGGCAATGGCAGACCTGACCTCATATCACATGCTCCTTTTTGGCATGTATCTGCTGTGTAATGGATCTCAGCTTACAACATTATTGGTAGAAATTACATACAAATAAATTCCCTACCCCTATTTTCCAAGAAAAACAGTATTGCTGGAAGAAAGAAAACATTTGAAAAAAAATGTGCCCTTTACTGAAATACTACATGCACATTATTTTTCAACAAATTCCACTTGGATGAAGTTAAACATTTACTTACTAAAAATATATAAGCATCTGGGGAGAACAGACAAAACCCAGGTCTCAAAGCAAATGAGGCACACGGTATAAATCTGGTAGTGATTACACTTAATAACGCTGCATATGCCTAGATTCAACCACGAAAATCTTGACAACAAACTGCATCTAACTGTGCCTTAGTTCTTACCACAAAATGTAGCCAACAGAGAAGGTACAAACTGCTGCTAATCCTCCAATCCTTGTGGGATATCGATGATTTGTTGTTCTCATCTCAATTAATATAAAAGGCAAGACTGTAGTATGCTGAAAACAAAAACGCAAACAGGTAAATACATAACAGCTTACTGTAAGGCATTCTGTAATCACTAATGGTGTAACTTGTACAAACAAATTCTCATACAAACACAAGAAATTATAAATAAGAACCGTACAGGGCTGTGGACATAAATTCCTTGCTAGGCTGGGCTGTAGTGGTTGGAATCTGTCCTGTTGCTAACTGAATAACTATGCAGCGAATTTTTACTTTCTTTAACATTACACAGGCATGAATAGTTCTGTTATAAAGCTGACCTCGAATACATCTGCATTAAGGATAACATCTGAACATGAATTGTTAATAATGCTTGAACACATGAACAGATTTACCCAGACTTTCAGTTCAGCTTCAGAGTCCTAGTCCACAGTATCCCAGCACCCCAAAGCCATTGATTGCCACTTCTTTTTATGACATCTTTTGCAGTGACCCAACTTATCCAATTGTCATCTAGTTGTCTTTCAGCAAATGAATGTCTAATCGCGTACTGTACACACTTCAAAGCACCATCATCATCAACCCCCTTTTTCTCATTGTTTACACAGAGTCGGGTGTGAAGTCTACTGTCGCCATCTGTCTCCATTCAGTGCCACTCTCCGACCTTTTTCAGTGATCATGCCTGTTAGTCATGCTACTTTGCTTTCTACTCTGATGTCATCATTTCTTTGTCTGTCCTGAAGTGTGCATCATACCACCATCTCATTCACTTCATTTCAATCACCTCTACCTTTTTCAACTGCTCTACCTTTACTATCTAGGTTTCTGTATCATATAGTGGTACTGGTCACACCACTGTTTTGCACACCTTACTTTTTAGATTCTTTGACATTCTTCTGTCATGCACTAACCCTAATACTGTGCCATTTGGCTGCAGCCTCTCTGATTCTAGCTTTGATCTCCTCATTCAGACGTTCCTTCCCTTTTCCTTAATCATCCCTGTCAGATTCTTGAAGCTGTTAATCTGTTCTGTTATTTTCCCTTCTATCTTGATTTTCAGTTTTCCTCTAATTTTCCGCCATGAAAACTGTCTTACTTTTACTCAGTTTCATCCTACATGCCTTCAGTTTTGCAATCATTCCCCTATCATTTGTTACTTCTCTTGTTCAGAATCTATTTGCAATGTCACATCATTTGAGTACAACAGCTTTGCTGAGCTGTCCCCACCAACCAGCTTGTTAATACAATCTACCACCAGCATGAGCAGCAGTGGGCTCAGAGTTGAACCTTGATGCACACCCTTTACTACTCCTACTGGAACCTCTCTCTCTTAATCCAAACATTGTTCCTGCTTGTGTCATTGGGTCCTTTTACATAGTCTGCATTAATTATTCCAGTATTTCCTGGTCTTCAAACCATCACAGGACTGCCCAAATCAGATTTTTCAAAATGCTTTCTCCAAATCAGGAATGCCCAGTTGGACTTATTTTTCGTGTTTAGCTTCTTCTCAACTATCTGTCTCACTGCAAACATTAGGTGAGTTGTGTTTCATCCTGATCTGAATCAGAACCATTCACTTCCTGTCTTACTTTCTGCTACTTTGCATATATGTTTATCAGTTATTATTTCTAGAACTTGCATGCAGTGTGACAGCTGCTCCAGGTATTATAGCAGCATAAAATCAACCCTTTCTCCTACCATTTGATAGATTGCTATGAACCATAGGGTGAGTGAGTTGACACAGATTATCTATCACACTGGATTTCTCATGTGGAATGGATGGTTGTTACCCTCATGCTTCTGTGCAGTAACATCCAATGTCTGCCATCACCCACCCCATCCCACTGTAGGCTGGCTATGTTGACTATATCCATAAAGGAGATCAATGTCTTTTGTTCAGTAAATTCTCCTACTGCATTGCAGATGCTTATATCCTTGGCATGAACTTCTGGAAGGATTTAGCTAAGGAATTTAAAGATTAATGCTGAGGAGTATAGCTTATACCCGGGATCAGGATCAAGACCTTCTGAGGGAAGGAGTGTTTGTGCCATAAAGTGTAAAAATAGAACTACGATTTTTGACCTTTTTTAATTAGTTGGCATTTATTTCATTCTTTCCTTGCAGTGAATGTATAAGACTTTCTCTTTCAGGTGAAAAAACATCATTTAATTATTTGTAAGAAGAATGTCTAAGTGAGATTGTCTATTTACTCAGTATAGCAGTGGCTTCGAAGGGCAATAAAGGTGCAAGTGTAGCCAGAATAGAATATCCTTCTCAGATATAACCTGTCTGATTCCTAGACAGTACCTTTTTGATTACTGCATACTGTTTTAATAGTGAAAATAAAAGAAAAACTTCTAACACTTAAGCAAAAAGACCATTTACCCAACAATTCACTCTGAGAAAGGCATGCAATTAACTCCATAAGTTAATAAAAAAACATGGCAAATGTGTTAGGGTATTTTGATTTAAATGTTAGCTTATCTCTTTACACAACATAAATACATTTATTGTACAAAACCTGTATGCTGCAATGCACATGACAGATGCCTGGCTATACTCTTCAACCTTAGGCCTAACCCTGCAAGATATGATTATAGGAGCCAAACAGGAAGAAGAAGAATTGAAAACACTGTTACAGATGCCAGAAGTCAAAGGCAGACATGATATATAATGGTGGGTCGGGATATGGGAAAGTAGAATATATTATTTAACCCTAAGTTGCTACTTCTTTGCTCTTTCTCAGTTCTCCTACCTTCTCTGGGCCTCAGGTGCTGACAGCCAGTGACCAAATTTCTAAGAGCTGCATTAACCTTGGGGCTGTGAAAGGATAATGGATTCAAACTCCTGCCCATGAAAGTGATTAATTTGTAAATGGCACAACATATTCCCTGAGTGATGCTGCTTGGATGTGCAGTGATGTCATACATAGGATGAAGATTTGCCTTCACACTCCCACAATCATGATGTCAGCTGATGTTAGCAAGTAGATACAGAATGGGTATCACCTTAGCATTGTTGTCCCATAATGACCACAGTTAGGCAGAACTCCATCAATATGGGCTCTTCCTGTCTTCTTGATATAAAATAATTGACAATTCACTACTCAGGAGTACCCACAATGGCCTGACCATATCATATTTGGGCCACTCGATAATTTAGGTCACTAAGTGAAAAGTCATGTTGTGAAAATTCTGCACAGTCATTCTGAAAAAAAATGAGCTTAACTGATAGAAAGAAGGTGACTTACTAAACATATTTACCATTATTTTTCCACTTCTGCATGTGATGTCATATTAGTTAAGCAAGCCCACTTGTGGCTACTTCACATCAAAGGTCTGTCCTGTGAAAGATAAATTTTCTTGCTTCCTTGGAAACAACCTAATCCTTTATTTTTTTGCAAATCTGTATGTTTATTACTGTAAACCACACATTAACAGATAATCCACTAGAAAGTATCAATGGTAAATGAACAAAATCATAAACAGCAAATATCCAAAAGTTACTAGAATGTACAATGGTTTGTATGCATCCAAATGGGGAGAGTTAATAACTATATTTAGCAAGAATGTAATAACAGTTAATAACTGTATACAGAAATATATAATGTAGACTTGATGTAGTTGCAATGATGGAAATATGGCAAATAAATCTGTAGTTATCAATATGTATATTGGTCCAAAAAGACCAAACTTAGGGTGAAACAAGAGTTAAAATAATAAAACAACTCTTAAAATATAAGGTTACATACAAATGAATTAGTGCTCAACTGATTCCTGCACATATTCTAGGCCTGAAGTGAATGCAGACCATAAACAACTAATATTTCCCCTTGTAGTAAGGCTAGTGATCCTGTTATCAAGGTCTACAGCTCTCGCAGATACCTTAAATGTCAACTCTCCCTTTGCATAATTCAGGTTTTAAGCCTGCCAGTCGATAAGTGTTCAGGGTTCTTCCACTCAGAAGTAATGTTCAGCTGACTGCTGCATGATCCACCTATTTTTGGAAGTTGTCAGGGATTCTAGAGTCTGGGGTAAATTAACCCAAACCAGTAGGTGGCTTTGGAGTATGTTTAATCCTATTATTTATTTTACCAAGTTTTTTACTGTATGCCAAATTTCTAAAACCAGCGTTTATTTCTAAATTTGTCCTAGCTCTTTGCCTACTCCTCCAAACAACATAATCCTTGTCAAGTTAGCCATAATCGATTTTAACAAATAAAGTTCAGTTATTTGTATTTTATTTATTAGCCTTTTATTATTGTTTATACTATTACCTTTTTCAACTTTGTCCCTCCTTACAGTATCAAAAACAGATTGTTAACCTGCAGCAAGTAAGTGAATTGGTGAAAACTTGAAATAAACACCCTCCATCTTATGAACAAGTGAGTAAATGAATGTTCATTTATGATAATTATGAAATATTAATGATTAGGACACACAATATCTGTATTTTAATATAATCAGATTTAACAGTGTTCTGAAAAATATCACTATGATACATATTTACAACCTATTTATAACCTATTTGTAGTACAAACATGTCATGAAATCTGAGCACAGTAGACTAAGACAGATTGGAGTTGCTTACTACCTGTACTAGATACTGGTAAATGATTAAATAGTGAAAACATTTGAGGTGTTTCATATTCTTACAGCCATAAAATAAGAAGGAATGCCTCTGCTAGGCATAAGTAATGTTTACTTTCGTTTTACACTCTGCACACATGATAAAGTGAAACAGCCATGAGGAAAAATAACAAAACATCAAACCAGTGTACTCTCCTACTCCAAGATACCTCAAAAATGTTCTTATCTTAGATTATACTTGTAATTTAAAGTTATATCATGAAGCACCTGGAAGATTCGTTGTTGTGTTTATAATGCCACACTGGAGGTCAAGAGGGAAGATTTTTTCATATTCAAAAACCTGAGGTGGAAATGCAGATGGTCAATGACACTGGAATGCATTACTCACTTTTGGTGGTCAAACATTTGTTTTTTCAAGGGTTCAGTACTACAAGGTTATTTGACCATAGATTTCAATGTCATTAAATCCTGAGATCCATTTTCAGTATTAAATATCCCATGGAAGCTTGTAAATTTACATATGAAAATGATATACTGATGACATAAGTGTGATTTGTTGCTCACAGCTGTATGCATTAGCTGGTAACAGACATTCTAGAATTAATCAAATCATAGATACTGAAATTAGGAACCATTACAGATCAGTGATGTTAAGCCGTGGTGGTGCAAAGGTTAGCGTTGTCGCCTCACAGCAAGAGGTTCTCCCATTCGATTCTCAGCTGGAGCGCCTTCTGTGTGGAGTCTGTATGTCCTCCCTGTGGTCAAGTGACATTAAAGACATGCAGGTAGGTGTGTGCATGAATGCGTGTGCCTTCTTTGAAGGCTGGGCGTCGGGCTGGCAACTCCACACCGTAAAAATCCACTGCCAATCATTAGCGGACCGGAGTACCGCTGCGGCGACCCCTAACCGGGAAAAGCTGAAAGACATTTAAGGTGGCCGCGGTTGTGCAGTGGTTAGCATTATCACCTCACAACAAGAAGTTCTCCAGTTCAATTCTCAGAAGGGGTGCCTTATGTGTGGAGTCTGCATGTCCTCCCTGTGGTCATGTGGGTTTCCTCCGGGTGCTCTGGTTTCCTCCCACATACCAAAGACATGCTGTAGGTGAATTGGACACTCTAAATTGGCCCTAGGTGTGACTGCATGCATGTGTGCACCTTCTGTGGAAGGTTGGACACTTGGCTGGCAACTCAGCACCATAAAACTCCACTGTCAATCATAAGCGGACAGGTGATCTGCTGTGGTGACCCTAACCGGGAAAAGCCGAAAGAAGAAGAAGAAGAAGAAGATAGATCAGTGATGTGAAATCAGGTGAAAATGTACACTAAATCTATTAGTTATCAGAAAGTATTGGGAGGTCTCTCAAATTCTCCATGTCAGAGAGACCACATTACCATCCAAAATGCAACTTATTCTGAAGTCTAAGTACCTCTTGGTATCTTATATTGAGCTTGAAGGCACTTTTGTACAAGCAAAAATTAGCAAGATAGAGTCAATGACTTTTTTTCATTTCTTGGTCTTACATAAGACAACCTGTGATCGAAAGGCCTTAGATTTCCTTAATGAACTAATACACAAGCTAAAAAATTATTTGACCAGAAAAAAAGTAAAACATTTTATATGATCCTGATAGAAACCTAACAAGTGAAATTTAAGGTTCTGATAATTCTGCAGTAGAACTATAAAGTAATTTCAAGAAGATGTTTACCTCACTGTTGTTAAAAAGTGATGAACCATGAGAATTAAACTAAGCAAATCTAAAGACCATGAAGGTATATATAGCTTGCAATGGCAGTGTAGGAGATGGTGCTCTGTTCAATATACAAGACAATTACATTACTAAATTAAGTCTAAAAGATCCTCAGAGCTATTACAGCTGGGTCCTTTTCTTTTTTGATGAACCTGAGTGGATGAGTGCAACTTTGAGATGGTCTCTGTTTAGCTTCAATAGGCTGTACAATCAGTTGATAAACCAGGTAAAAAAATCATCCTCTTTGCTCCTGAAGAGCCGAATAAACTCTGATAACACTGCTGCCTATGCAGAACTGTTCATAGAAACCCTGTACAAGCATGTTAATAGCTGCATAGAAGCAGCTGCACCCATCAGGAAGACTTACAGAACTAACTCAAAAAACAAGCCACCCTGGTGGAATCAGAAAATAAATATGCTGTATAACAGAAGGAAGAAAATCATGGCAAAAATTAGGAGGTGCAACACCCAGCAGGATAAAAGCACTCCCATCAAACTAAACAAACATCTCAGAGGACAAATAATGTCTACCAAAGCAAAATTTGAGGTACGTTTGGCCTTCCAGGCCAAGGACAACCACAAAGCAATCTTTAGCTATGTCCGCAATCTTAAAGGCAGTGCACAATTGTGGGCAGAGCTCATTTTAATTGGAGCCACCTATACTGAGCAGATGATATAACTAACCTACTGGCCGATAAATTCATCTCCAACGTTACCCCTCTTGATAAATTCATCTCCAATGTTACCCCTCTTCCCCTCAACCTTTCCTCAGGAGATACCATCAACTATAACTCCCCCTGCTGTCACTAGGGAGCAGGTCCTTAATGCTGTCCGTAAGGCCAAGAACACTGCATCAATGGGCCCAGACAATATCCCAGGATGCCTTCTAAATAGCATGAAACATGACCTATTAGGGCCTCTGGTATTGCTCTTTAAGTATAGCCTCCAAACAGGCTTTGTGCTTCATGAATGGAGAACAGCTACAGTCATCCCTCTGCACAAAGGTGGATCATCTACAGGGCCTGGACACTACAGACCCAAAAATCTCATTAGGCTTATATGTAAAGCCATGGAAAGAATTATCACAGACATGATCAATAGTGATATAGTAAACCTCCAGACACTAGACCCAACCAAGTCTGGTTTCATCAAGGTCAGGTCATGCCTACTCAACCTGGTGGACTTCTTTGAGAAGGTCACCAAAGTAATAGATTTGGTCAAAATGGCTCACACTGCCTACCCTGACCTGGCCAAGGCATTTGACACAATACCCCACTCGGGCATTGTTGACAAACTCAAGAGGTTAGGTACAAACCTGTATGTTACCCAGTGAATAGCCAACTGACTCACAGACAGGACCCAGGAAGTTAGAATTGGGGAGTCCACCCCTACAAAGAGGCCAGTCACAAGGGGAGTCACTCAGGGATCAGTCCTTTGACCACTACATTTTAGCATTTACTTCTCTGAAGTGAAGGCCAGTTATGTCTCTGGCCGACAACATTTGCAGATGATTGCAAATTAGGAAAAGTCATTGAATCCCACACTGATACAAATGTTCCCCAGGAGGGGCTGACACAGACAAACAACTGCTGTCAGAGCCATGGACTAAAACTAAATTCCAAGAAATGCATAATAGTTTCCTTCAGGAAGTAATTCATCCCAGGTAACTATCATATTGACAACACACCCCTTACAGCTGATCCAGTAGTTATGGACTTAGGGACACACATAGATAGTAATCTAGCCTTTGACCATCATGTGTCTACAGTAGTGAGGAAATCATTCTATGCTGCACAACTTATAAACAAAGGTATGGCACTTAAGTCCAAGGAAGTCATTGTTCCACTGTATTCAGCATTCATCAGACCTATCATTGAGTACAGTGCCCCCTTTGTTATGTACCTAACATGGCATATACAACAATTGGAATGTCCACAGAGGTTCCTCACTAAAAGAATACAGGGCTTAAGTAAAATGTCCTATGCAAACTGTCACAAGGCTCTATCCATGTATTCTGTCTCCTACAGACTTTTGAGGGGAGATGTATGCCTAGCATACAGGGCATTCTCAGACCCCACTCTGATGGACCTTCTGCATAACCACAAAACAAACAGCACTAGAATTACCCATTCTAAAGACTTAAACCTTGCCTGTGATATACATAGGACCTGCTGGAGAGACAGGTATGTATCCCAGAGATTACCCCATCTCTGTAACGGGCTCCCCATCCATGTGAACCAGAGTTCCTCCCTAACCCAATTCAAGTGCAACCTGAACAACTGGATGGAGAACAGGAAATTCATCCCTGGTTTGGCAGCTATGTCTCTAAAGGACACAATCAACCTGCAAATAGTTAATCTCCCAGGCCCTAGCTTGTAAATATTTAATTTCCCAAGTCCTTGCTTACACTTATCAAGGGTATGGATTCATGGCTAGTCTTGTAAAGGCCATTGTGGCCGTTAGCCTACTAAACACCTATGAACCTATGAGTCTGAATATAAAGAAGTGACCTGAGTCAGCAGAACAGAATATTTGTTCTTAAATGCTTAATTAAATGAGCATTTATTTCCTGTTGATTAACTGTTTTGTAAGTGTTGACATAGGAGTTAGTTGCATTACAAAACTATCAGGATTGCCCCCCCCCTTAAGTTCTCACGAAGCATCTGGCAGGTATGTTTCCTTCTACCTCTACATTTGCACTGAATAGCAACATTTACTGCAAATTGTTACAGAATGAATCAAGATTTTCAGCGGTGAGCTTGAACTTTCCCTTTCTGCTAGTGATCGTCTAGTAGTTTTATCTAAAGCAAGCTTCTCACATAGATGGCTTTGGAATCAATTCTTAGCTTGGGAACTGCATAGGTTATAATACAGTGCATTGGTCATATTCTACAGAAAGTTTAAGTAACACACATTTGGAGATGGTTGGATTTTCCTTACCATATACAACGCTAAACTGTGCAGTTTTTGATAAAATGGGTCTTGTTTTTAAGGCTAGCCTGCTGATTTTTTATTTTCTCAGAGCTGAAAATCCCTGTCATGGCATCAGGAAAGTCTGCACTCATAATGCCTTACTGCCTACATTAATGTAGAGGCTACTGTATTTCCATGCTAAATATATCAGAAGTTACTTCCTTGAAAGACAAGTTTTCAACTAGTTCTTACAACTGGAACACCTCACATTGAAAATGAATATATGTGATGATATAGTAATGAAACCACAATGTAAATAAGAAGTGGCCCCTCTGATTTGTTTTTAATTACCCGTGATGCTGTGTGGTACTATTTAAATCATTATATAATATTTACCATGACATTATTTCATGGGTGCAGTTTTAGGGAATAAACAGTGAAACTACAAAAAAAAAAAAAAAAAATCAAATAGCACAGTATAATCTTCACTTTTTTTTTTTTGCAAAATCACTTTCAACTTTAACATGAGGAGTACAACGGATGATGAAATTAATTGTAAATCAAAGATGATTCTAAATGTGACCGATATTAGTTAATCATTAATTATATTTCATACAAAGATCTCCAATGCCTTTTTTGGTGCGGTAGCGTTGTCGCCTCACAGTTAGACGTTGCCCGTTCGATTCTCAGTTAGAGATTCTTCTGAGTAGCGACATGCGTGAATGGGCATTCCTTCGTTGAAGGTTGTGTGTTAGGCCCGGCAAACCAGTACGTAAAAATCTACTGCCAATCATTAGCGGACCGGAGTTCCGCTGTGGCTACCCCTAATCGGGAAAAGCCGAAAGACGCAATCATTCAATACCTAGGGTTAAATTATCCATATGTTATAAAATATGCAGTCTTATCTGTACAAATCAGAGGATTAAAGAACAGATGGCATCTTAGGAATCATTATATATGATTTATAACTATGCCAGCCTATCCACCTGGAAACACTTACCCTCAGACATAAAGGTCCCAAAACTCACTAACAGAATTCAAAGACAAAGTAAAGGAATGTCTTAAGAGTGCAACCTTGTGTAGCTGTTAGAGATGCAGAAAAAGGTCTTAAGGTGTAACAACACTTCTGTATGTCTTTTCCAACACTATCACAACTATTTGCATATGTATAAGATGAAATCCCTATTGTAAATAGTGTGAATGTCAATTTGTCTATTGAAACCACACATTCTCAATTAATTTATATATTTTTATTTGTTTATTGCTTTTATTGATTAGGGTGATGGAACCCCCCCTCCACACACTTTGACAGGATGCATGGAAAGGAAAGCTCATTTACAAAACAGGCAATTTTATATAGTAAAACAACTACAAAGTTTAAAGTTATAATATGGGCACACAATAACTGAAAGGTAGCTATACTACACAAAATAATGGATATGTATATGTGTGTGTGTGTGTGTGTGTGTGTGTGTGTGTGTGTGTGTGTGTGTGTGTGTGTGTGTGTATATCTATATATATATATATATATATATATATATATATATGGATCTATCTTAGTACATCGACATTTCACAATACAATTAACCGACACCAAAACATCGAAAGTCATTTAACCGACACCAGAAGATCGACAGTTCACAAACACGACATCGCATACACCCGACACAACATACCAACAAACAAAACACATCCCCTATCCAACACTCACACACACAACACAAGCACACTAAAATCCTTACAAACAAACACTAACCCATACATACACAACTATCCACAACCCTGACCCAAACCCTTACCCTAAGGTCCGTCACTATCGCACACTCACCTAACCCGCCCTAACCCTAACTCACTTAACCCACCCCTACCCTACAAAACACCAACATCGCGACACTTACCTTACTCGCACACTCACCTAACCCGCCTAACCCTAACTCACTTATCCCACCCCTACCCCTACAAAACACCAACATCGCACACTTACCTTACTCGCACACTCACCTAAACCGCGCCCTAACCCTAACTCACTTATCCCACCCCTACCCCTACTAAACACCAGCATCGCACACTTACCTTACTCGCACCCTATCGTCCGTCACTACCGCAGACTTACATATCCTTTCCCCATCGCAGCTTCTCAGCGTCGGTGTCTTCCTCCGTCGGTCTTCTGCCTTGTCGATCTTCTGGCGTCGGTAACGTGACTTTCGATATTATGGTGTCGGTGAATCTGTTTTCGGTATTGTGAAATGTCGATGTACTAAGATAGACCCATATATATATATAGTTACACTTCATAATCTCAAATTACTGAAATCCCGAATTTCAGTAACCCGAGACCACGTAGGCAAAAACCAGAATGCCGAAAATGCATAAGAGCGAATTCGAATATCTCAAATCCGTGCTTATGCATTTCTGGTGCATTGCGAGTTGTGTTATGGTGCCTGCGATTGCAGGTGAGTGAGTGTTTTTGTATGTTGTGTTTGTGGGTAAGGGTAGGGAGGTGCAAGTGTGAGTGTGATTGTTGGATATGTTGGTGTTTGTGTATGAGCGAGTGGAGGATGTCGTGGTGTTTTTTTTTTTATGTTATGTGTGATCTCGGAGTTGGTATATATAAGTAGGGGGTGTGGGGGGCGCATCCCTACCACATGGGGGGGTGCAGGGGGGCTTGCCCCCCTGCTTATAAGTATTGTAGGGTTGTGTGGTTTGTGTGCTGTGGGTGGAATGGTCGTGTGTGTTATGTGGTGTATGGTGTATGTATTTTCGTGATTGTGTGATTCGGGATTGTGGATTTCGGTAATGTGAGTGGTTCGACTTTATAGTCTCGCGTTACTGAAATTCGGGAGTTTAATAATTCGAGATTATGAAATGAAGCCACAAACACACACACACACACACATATATATATATATATATATATATATATATATATATATATAAATAAAAATTTATATATTTATATACTATATATATATGCTGTAGATATATATATATATATATATATATATATATATATATACGTGTGTGTGTGTGTATACACACACACATATATATATATATATATATATATATATATTATATATAATTTTATCTATATATATCTATATATATATATATATAATATATATATATATATATATATATATATATATATATATATATATATATATATATATCTATGATCTACTTTAGTTTATTGAATTAACAGGACACCGAAATTTAAATAACTGAGACAAGAACAAACGTTTACAACAGCGAGAGTGCAGAAGGTCAGAACTTAGAACAGCAGACTAGCTATATATTTTGAATTCAGATTGCAGTACCATGAGACTTGAGAAATCTACCTTTTTCCTCACTGTGGTGCGATCTCAGAGTTGGTAGTGGGTAAACTGAGCCAATCCAGTCTTTACTTCAGCAAGTATCTGATTGCAGCATGCTATCACACCCACCAAAGGAAGCACTTAGTGGTTGCTTCGCTGCCCTCCTCTAGGGAAATCTAACTGCCTAGTGCATGTTTATTCCCCTCTAAGGATGGGCATACCCATTTTCTCCTGCGAACACATCTGACACATGAGCCAGTATTCAAAGCAGGGGCATCTGCGTCATACTCAGCACTTCATCTCTCTACACCACTGTGCTGGCAGGATTTGTAGAAGAGTTTGGATTTTTTGTACAATTAAAATTGAGCATTTTACATTTGGACTATTTAAATATGTCATTTCAAAATAGAGCCATATTTTGATTTTCATATACAAATCATAAACAAGTGAATTTAAGACTTAGTTTGTCAAATTAAAATGGTAGTTTCTAGTATGCAAATCATATTCATTTGTCTTCTCTTTATATATGATATTGGAAAACTCACTTGACTGAACTTGGGATACAAGACTAGGACTAGTTACCAGATTTTGTTCCACCAAGAAATACTTAAATCCACATGAGACAGTTCACAATAGACAATTGCAGCACATGTATTCTGCATGATGTATCAATGAGACCAAGAAATATAAGATCTTCGAGAGCAAATCAAATATCATAGGTTCCACTGACAAAATGTGATGGGACCTTTAAACGTCTGTATGGCATTAAATTTATACTGCATCTTTAAATTACAATGGAACTGCCCAGTTCAGCTCACATTAATAAGAACAGAATATTGAAAACAATTATTTTGGTAACATATATAATGTCAGATCCTTATCAATATAGGCAAAGTATAGCATTCACATCTCTCACAGAGTTTAAAAGACTTACATGACAGATTTTCAGGATATCTCAACACAAAGGTTTCTGTTTTCCTGCTGTACCTTATTTTAATTCAATAATACATTAAATTAATGTCCAGGGCAATTGACAGATAATAGCAACTTGACCTCTTGCTATGTTCTTAAGGACTAGAAGTTACCTACCATCTTACAATGAGACAACTATAGGACATTAAAAAGTTCATGTCATTAACCTGAAATGCACAGAAGTTAAATTAAACTCTATCATCAGTTCAAAAGATCAGAAGGACAACAGAAAGTAATGTAAGATGTAACAGAATGGGGTTCTGAGCTCACATTGTTAATACATATGGGCAAAGTGCTTTTGTTACAATTTGGAAAAGGAAAGAGTTCATACAGGCATGATAAAGAATGCACAACCATGGAAGTGAGCTGTTTATTTAAGGATTCAGAAATTTGGGTAGAATGAAATACATTTTTCTTAGGCCAGATAGACAATGTCTGCTTTTTTCAGGACTTTCTTACCCACTGTTTTATTATGTATTGAATCCCTAGCTTCTTGTTTGCTATTTATACTTCTCAAGGGTTCCATTAAACAGCTCAGGATCACATCCATGATTTATCTTATCAGTCTAAACACACAATTAAGAAGGCAGATTATTTATTTATTTAACATTTTTTTACCGGGAAAGTCCGACTGGACACGGGTCCATTTTCAGCAGAGGCCCCGGGAGAAAAGCTCCAACAATATGAAAAGCAAACAGTATACCACAAGAAAGTCACAGAGTACAGGTCAGCCATGAAAGTACACATTGCAAAATATAAATAATCGAAAGAGTTGTCACCTTAGCAATTTTAACAAAATTTGTACATCAAAGAGTATACGGTATTATACAAACTAGACTAGCATATATATTAGAAAGCACAGTATGATATTTGTGAGGAAGACTTGAAATGATTTGAGGTAAAAGAATAAGTATATATAGGGAAGGAAGAAGGCATAATGGGATAGTACTGTAAAGTGTAGATCTAAAGAAAGTCAGAGGGTGTGTATAAAAAGTGGAGGATATAGACTCAGTCAGGTGGGTAACAAGAGCAAAGCCAGGATTAAGTCTGCTAAAGCCAAATTTAAGGTAAATATAGTGTCCCAGGCAAAGGACTACCACAAGGCTTTCTTTAGCTATGTGAGAAACCTCAAAGGCAGTACACAACACTCTTTATAAGTGGGGTCACCTAAACAGAGCTGGAAGATTTAGTAAACAAATTCAGCTCCAAATTTACCCCCACCCCCCGCCTCCCCAGGAAATATCATCAAACAATCTCCCCAACTATCACTATAGTGTAGGTCAAAGATGCACCCTCTAAGTCCAAAGACACTGGATTAGTTGACTGAGTAGCATCCCAGGATGCCTCCTAAATGCCTGAAAAATGACTTATTGAGGCCACAGGAGTCACTTTTTAACCATAGCTTCTAGACAGGCTTTGTGCCATATGAATGGAGAACTGCAATGGTCATCCTGCTGCACAAGTGTGGGCCATTCAGACCTCAGGAATTACAGACCTATAAGTCTGAAGAGTCTCATATACAAAATCATTGAAAGACTTATCATGGGAATGATTAATATGAACATAGAAAATCTTCAGACACTGGATCCAACACAGTGTGGTTTCATCAAGGGCAGATCATGCCTACTCATCCTAGTGGACTTCTCTGAGAAGGTCTCCAAGGCAATGGATGAGGGCAAAATGGTGCATGCTGCCTATCTTGAGTTGGCTAAGGTATTTGATACAATACCCCACTTGGGCATTGTAAATAAAGTCAAAGATATAGGCATTAACTCATATATTAAGCACTGGACAACCAACTGGCTCTTACATAAGACACAGGAATTTAGGATGGGGAGACCACCTTCACAAAGATGTCAGTCACTAGCAGAGTCTCTCAGGGCTCTGTGCTGGGCCCACTCCTTTTTGGCATCTACTTCTAGGAAGTCAAGGCCAATGTCAAGGGCCAGTGTTTGACAAAGTCTGCAGATGATTGCAATCTAGGAGCAGTTATGAAATCCACCAGGACACTAACATCCTACAGGAAGGACTAACACAGACAAATGAGTGGTGCCAAAGCCACAACTTAAAACTTCATGCAAAGAAATGTAAAATAGTACCCTTTGGGAAGTCAGCTATGCTAAGCAATTACCTCATTGACAGCACACCAATAAGAATAGAACCAGTAGTCAGAGATTTGGGTATGCATATAGATAGCAACCTGGCTTTTGACCAGCATGTATCTATGGTGGTAAGGAAATCATTCTGAGTTGCTCAGCTTATAAGCAAGGGCATGGCATCTAAGTCCAAGGAAATCGTTTCACTGTATTCGGCACTCTTCAGGCCCATAGTTAAGTACAGTGCCCCCTTCAGTATGTACCTGACCAGGCATGTGCAAGAACTGGAATACTGACAGAGGTTTCTCATAAAAAGAATACGGGGTGTAAACAGCATGTTCTATGCTGATCACCTCAAAACCCTGTATCTATACTCTGTTTCCTACAGAATGTTAGGAGGCAATCTATGCCTGGCATACAAGGCATCCTTTGATCCCACTCTGATGGACTTTTTTATATCTGCAAAATTAATAGTATCAGAACTACTTGATCTAGAAATTTAAACTTTGCTTGTGACATAAATAGGACACATTGGAGGCACAGGTATATGTCTCAATGAATTCACCATCTCTGGAGCTGGCTTCCCATCTGTGTGAAGTAGAGCCCTTCCCTACACCTATTCAAGAGAAACCTGGACCAGTGGATGGGAAATCTGAAATATACCCTGGGTCTAGCACCTATGTTTATAATATACAGCGGCATCCTGTAAATCCTGCTCTAGCTTACATATACACCTTAAAATAACCTTTGAGGCACATAAATTTGCAAGATACAGTTGTAATGTTTGACTAGGCTTATATAGGCCCCATTGGTCATTAGACTAGTGTACACTTATGAACCTATGAGCTTCAATTTCTACCCTTCCTTCCCAATCTATTCTTTACATAATGAAAGCTAATAAATCATTAACATGTTATAATTATTTGGACATGGATTAAAACGTATACAGACACAATGAAGAGTAATGTATCATATGTTATCCATAGGCATGAAACAGTATTTTATAAATTCACATTAACCCCCCAATTTCAAATGTATAGTTTGCCTACGAGCAAAGTTACCACTATATGTACCTTTTTTTTGTACTTTGTACCACATAAACCCTCCCTAGGACCACAAAAGAACCTTGCTTCCTTGCTATCACACATTCTGAGTTCATTAATAGTACACAATATATTAAACAGGCTGCCTCGTTCTCAAATACCTTCACATGCCCATTGTCACTATTCTTCTCAGAGCTTCATTTATTAAAAATATAGCACTGCAGCAATCATCCACCAGAGCAGACCGTGGCCAATGGAAGAATATGATGAACAGAGCAATGATGGCAGAAGAGTGGGGGCTAACAGCTTTGCCGACACTGCAGAAGGCAGGTAAGTGGTACATTATAGGTAAGATCATTGACAGCAAGATGAGATGTCATGGCAAGCATTTGTGAAAGAGGAGAGGTGAATAAAGTGTGGAATCTGTGGAGCTACTTTGTGGCTCAGGGGACTGTGGGAAGGTCGGGTTCTGGCTCTTCTATAAAACGTGTTTAACAATACAAATAAAATCATGGGACTGGACGCAGAGCACAAAGGACATGGTGCACAGAGAAGCAGGAAGCCTGGAATAAGACAGAATAGTAGCAGGATTACATCAGGGTCACATGACAGGACAACCTGGGTGGAGTTTGGACATGACAAAATGTGGAGAAAATAATGTCTGGAAACATAGGTGGTGAAGACGCACTGTAAAAAAGTGCAGCAGAAAGTGTTCTAATACTACCCCATTATTAAGGGCATAAGATATTACTCATATTCATTTCCCCGTGGGCTTCCATTAAAAATATCATGAACAGCAAGTGTTTATAGGGAGACTAACTATAGCTCAGGGCTGAAAATGAAGAGGTAAGTATGGAGCTTCCCCCATAGATGACATTGATAAAGTTTTCTTGTATGTCAGCATTTACTTTCTTTTTAGGGAGATTCTATGCAACTGCCCCCATACTGTAAAAAAATTTCAGTGATAAAGAATAGAATAACTTCCTCCTCAATTAATGAAAGTAACAGGTGTACAGAAACTTGTCTCTGATTTTTTGATAGGCAAAATGTAAGTTATAGGCTGTACAGAATGTGTGAATCCAGAGAATCATCTTAACTAAGGTCAACTAACAATTAATAATTTTTAGAGACAAACTTTAGATTTGTACTATATCCTGCAAACTGATATACTTAGAAGAACACATACCTTTGAAAAGACTTCTAAGAAATTCTTCAGACCCTTTAGATTAAGCTTGTCAGAAGGTAATACTCCATATATACCACAATGATCACTACTGTATTCTACAAAACCTTAATCTATTTAATGGCCACAAATTTGGACCTTCTTTCTAAACAATCTAAAATAATCACCTTCACTATATTTAATATGGGTCAACACAATCCTTATAGCTGGAACCTATTACCATCATAACAGGTATAAGTATGCAAAATCTGAAGGTAATGCTACTCAATGCTAGAAGTCTAAACCTCAAACTGCGCTCTCTCAAGGCACTCCTAAAAATGGAGAACATCGATATCTGTGCAGTAACTGCGACATGGTTCAAGGCTCCAGAGAGCACCCCTGCAATACCAGACTAGAACTCTTACCACACTTTTTGGCCATCGAACCAGGACTGAAACACTAAAGGTGGAGGAGTGTCCATATTCACCAAGGATATTCACACCACCAGGCTAGTTGCCTAACACAATGCATCTGAAATTCTCCAGGTACAACTAACACTAGGTAAAACTGCAATCCAAATTGTAGCTTGCTACAGATCCCCCACCATGCCCAAAGATTCTCACTACACCTTTCTGAACATACTGGAAAATATTAAGATACAATCAAATACCCTAATGCTGGGTGATTTCAACTACCCTGCCATTAACTGGGAAAACTACTCATGTACCAACACCTTTGCCCAACAGCTCTTGGAATTCATAAATTCCAATGCCCTGGATAAACTAATCCATAGTCCCACCAGGAGCTCCAATATCCTGGATCTGGTCATTACCAACATGGGAAATCGATGCTCCACACCAGTGGTCACCCCCTCGTTGGTTAGGTCTGACCATAAGCTAATCACCTTTGACATCCACATCCCACCCACACCCCCAGTAAGGAAACATCCATAAAAAACTTCCCCAAGGCCATCTTTATGCTACTTATGCCAGAAGTGACAAACTTCATGACACCCATGCAAACGGGAACTGAAAGTTTGACTGCCAAATCCTACACTAAAGCACTGTACAAGCATATCCACTCATGCATGAATCATGCTATCCTAAATAGAACCAAGACGCTCTCCTCCAAAAAAAGGAAGCCAATCTAGTGGTCCCCTGTCATAAACAAACTATACAACAGAAGGAAGAAACTGTTGCAGAAAAGAGGAAAATCCCAGGATGCAAAAAACTCCCTTACCAGCCTCAGTAAAAAGCTGAGATTCCTCATAAAATCCTCCAAAGCTAGTTACGAAAATAAAATTGCCAAAGATTCTAAAGACAACCACAAGTCATTCTATAGCTATGTCAAGAATCTAAATGGCAGTTCTCAGTTCTGCTCTGAGCTATAACAGAATGGCATTAAATATACTGATCCCAAGGACATAGCCAATTCGCTGGCAGATCGGTACAGTGCCAACTTCACCCCCCTCTCACCCCCTAAAGGGCCCATCTCAATACCGAAAGATTGCCAAATTCCAGTAATCACGGCCACACAGGTAAAAACCGCACTCTCCAAAGCTATGAATACAGCATCCATGGGATCAGATGACATCCCGGGCTGTGTACTACATGAACTACAAAATGAACTGGCACCTTACCTAAGTGTTACTTTTAATCATAGCCTCACCTCAGGCTTCATGCCCACTGAGTGGCGCACAGCTACAGTTATCCTATCCTGGGAACTACCGTCCAATCAGTCTGATGAGCCTGATCTGCAAGGCCATGGAACGTATTATTATGGAACTTATAAACAAAGACACTGGCAACCTTCAAACACTGGACCCACCCAGTCTGGGTTCATGAAGGGCCGATCGTGTCTCCTGAACCTGATTGACTTCTTCGAATCAGTCTCCAGAGCCGTGGATGAGGTTAAGGCAGTCCACACATCCTATCTGGGCTTTGCAAAGGCCTTCAACACCATCCCCCACTCTGGAATCATAGATAAACTTACTAAGCTGGACATAAATCCCTATGTCACTCAATGGGTTGCCAACAGGCTTACTGACAGAACCCACACTGTAAAAGTAGCTGACTCCAAATCCAGCTCCAGACAAGTGACAAGTGGAGTACCTCAGGGTTCAGTCCTGGAACCGCTCTTGTTTGGCATCTACATCTCAAGTACAGGCCAACACTAAAGGACTCTGGCTAACAAAGTTCCCAGATATCTGCAAACTGGGAGCCATTATTGAATCCCCAAATGATGTGGATATTCTACAAAAGGGCCTTACAGAAACAGATGCTTGGTGCCAGAACCGTGGGCTCAAGCTCAGTGCCAAGAAGTGTATAGTTATCCCCTTTGGGAAAAACCATGTACCCATGAATTACCACATAGGTGGCAGTACATTAAACACTGAAAGTGTGATAAGATACTTAGGAATACAGGTGGACAGTGGTCTCACCTTCGATAACCACATCGCCACAACAGTCAGGAAATCCTTCTATGTGGCATACCTCATCACTAAGGGCTTTTCATCCAGAAGAAAGGAGGTCATTGTCCCACTGTAGTCATCCCTCATTAGACTCATCATAGAGTACAACGCCCCATTTGATATGTACCTCACAAGACATCTGCAACTACTGGAAAGGCCGCAGAAACACCTCACTAAAAGAATCACAAGCTTAAAGCAAATGCCCTATGCTGACCGACTAAAAAAACTCCAGCTATATTCTGTCGCATATCGTCTACTTAGAGGCAGTCTCTGCTTAACATACAAGGCCATGTCAAACCCAGAGCTGTTGGACATGCTACACTTAAAGAAATCCCAATCCATCAGAGCCACATGCTCCAGGGACCTAAACCTTGTTATCACAATGAACAAAACATGCTGACAGGATGTGTTCCTGATGCAGAGACTCCCCATACTCTAGAATAGACTGCCCATACATGTCAAGCAGAGCGCCTCCTTGGCCCTCTTCAAAAGGAACCTTGACGACTGGATGGGAGATAGGAAATTTACCCCAGGGATCACATCAGTCACCCTGCTAGACAGGGGTTCAGGGAAGTAAATATTGTGGGAAGAAATAGCCAGGGAATTGTTATGGCTAGGCTGAAACAGGCCATAGGGCTGATAGTCTAGTACCAACCTATGAAGCTATGAACCATAGTCACAAGGGTTATTATACACATTTTTGGATTCATTTAGCTGAGGCAGATATAAGGCCAATATGATGCTGGAGGCTGATTTCTCATCTAGTATCTTTACTTTGCATCTGTGCAGGAATAACATCACTTGAGCTGTAAACCACAAATTTGCACCCCTCCCACCACATATCTTTCAGAAAAATGCCAACAACTTATGCTATTGTACATTCATTTTTACACTCGCCTCCAACTTCTACTTGTTAAGCTACACTGACAGCAACTACTATGAACCTTTCAATATTCCTCACTGCACTCTAACATTTATCATACTATTGCTTAAATAATTTTATAAATTTCAGTTACCTAAACAAACTAGATTCAGCAAATTTAATAATAAATTATTCATAAAAAAACTTCAACAGCTCATGGAAAACTGCACATACCTTCAGCTAAGACAACATTCAGTAAAAGGTGACTTCACCTTATCATTTCTAAATTATACTTTATTTTATTGCCACCAAAAATATTGGATAAAAAAATGATTCCTTAGCACAAAGACAGACAGATTCTCTCAAATATTTTTCTATCTAGTGTGAAACTTTCTGCTACTCTTATTGTATGGGGTCTACAAACCATTCCTGGGCATCTCTATCATTATCCATCTCCAGGCACCTCGCTTCCTAATATCTAGATCTTTATCTGTTGCCTGAGACACACATAAAGCTTAGCAAACAAATCAAAACAACTGCATTCCTGGCTATATAAAAAAATCTCCCATCATAGTTGCAATAACAGAGTCTGTGGTCAAGCAATCAACCACTGGCATACACTGATATTTCACAATTTATAAATACTAGTTCTAGACCCTGAAATAGAGAAATGGAAGAAACTCTTATCTTTAAAAAAGCAAAGCCCGACAAGCCTAAATCTAGTAATGACCATGACATAAATTGACAGTCATCTCTCTTTTACTTCAGAAATCCCAGACATTACACATACCAGTAGCCTACCTCCTATCTCTAGCATCTCCACATAAATTTGAGACCCTCCTTTCAAAACTAATTAATATCACCAGTTCTTACAAGAAACAATTAATTTTAGTAGACTTTAGTTTCCTAAGCCCACAAACAATAGACATTACTGAATATGGAGCTGAAATGGAACCTCTCCTGCAGATACATGAACCAGTATAATCACACTTTAATTCAGGGAGCCACATCCTTCTAGATTTACTGATTACCAAGAGTGCAGATGATATTATCTTCATCAGCATTCTTCAAACATGCCAAGTAACCATTTGCCTGTTAGAGACTCCAGTATTAACCTAAACCATAAGCATTTATACATCAAAATAACCTCTAACTTAAAAACTCAGATTAATATTGGAAAACTAAATCTGATCTATCATTTGTTGACTGGTTCCTTTTTATACCTTTCAAATACAATAGCCACAAAACAAAAACATTTTTCATATATTCTTTTCACACTGCAGCATCAAGTTTTACCCACTTACTAGGCCTGCGGTGAGGATGAGAGGCAGAACTACTGAGGTAGTGTTAAAGGTGGCAGGCACCAGGAGGTTCAGCAACTGTGATTTACAGGCAGCACAGAAGCAATGGTCCTGGAGCTGGTGCAAAGAACACATATTACAAATCCAGTATTGCAAGGTTTGCTTTAGAGGAACACCCACTGAACATGCACAAAGATATTGAATAACTGGCCTTTGGTTTCAGCTTTCATTCTTAGTAGGATAGATAAATGAAAGGATAAGATGGTGAGCAGATGTATGGCTGAGATAAAGATATAAATCTTTCTTTAATTAATTTGATATATTTTAAGCAAAATCAAATGACATTGCTTCTACATCACTGTGTATTCACAATTGTGAATGTTTTTTTCTTTCACCAGAGAATGAATGTCATTCATGCTTGAGGGATATTAACTATTGCTACTTGATTTGTCAAAGACCATATTTATAATAATTGTCTGGGAATTTTCTGGAATAAAGGTAAGTATTATAACAACAATGATTTCAAAAAGTCATTGAAATTCCCTTTCTTGATTTCTGTTTCTTGAGTTCAAAGAGGCACACTTTTCCTGTTTACTTTGGTTATTAGGGTTTCCAGTTAACTTTTTAATACTTTTTTATATTGCTTGCAGTATTCAGCCAGAACACCTACCTGCTGTGTGGCAGACTCCAATTTCAATTCTGATTTGTATATACAAAAGAAGGTCCAGGAATGTATCAACTGTACTAAAGAATGAAAAAGAAAGAATACAGTCTTGAAGAAAAAGGCAAATTCTGAACAATAAATAATTTGGTAAAAATAGCAAACCTTTTTTATCTTCACATTAAATGAGAAACCATTAAAGTCTGATCTAGTCTGATTTGATGTGAAGGCAAAAGTACTTACTATTTTATTAAAATATTTATTATTCTGAATTTGCCTGATTTTTTTAAGTGATATACCCTTATTTTTCAATTTTGCAAGAGTGCTGTAATGCTAATTGGATATCTTTTTGTGTATGAATTAACATATTTTTGTGTAATCAACATACAGTTATTTGAACCCAAGACATCTAAAACCTTGGAAGGTTGCCAGTCAAAACAGCAATATATACCTAAGGTCACAAAACCCACAAAATAACAATATTTTTTAGAGAATCCCCCACACCCCTAAACTATGCATTTACCAACTACGATTGTTGAAACTCAGAGAAGTGGAAGAACATGAGGAAAACGTTATACTCACCTTCTTGAACTTCTTCGAGTCTAGCTGCCAAGATTAGATGCCAGTGACTTTTTAGGTTTAGCATTTAGGACACAGATCATCTTGTCAAGTGACAAATAGTAGAGCTCCTGTACCAAAGCAATCCAAGGGGGTTGATTGATATAAAACATGAAAGGTTGCACTCAACGCCCAACCCCTTATCTTCTGTGCTACCTGTAGATAAGACTTTTAACCCTTGCTGAGCACCTCTGCATAGTCCAGTTACTTCCACAAGGTCAACAAATTGTTCAGAAACACCTTAATTTCTGGTAATATTAAAAAGTTAGGAAAAGCCTTCAAAGAGCTCAAAATGTGCATCTTTCCTTTGATTACAGTTGAATCATGATTCAACTGCCAAATTTCATTATTTTTTAGCTATGCTTTTACTGCCTACTATGTCTCAGCTAAAGCTACTAGAACCAAACATTCTGCAATAAATGTCACATTCAAAAGATACAAATTGCTAGTGATTTTTCTTGCATTAATCAGTATGCAGTTTATATCACACAAAGTTTATCTGTAAGTGCATTATATTTTTACCAATATCAGACAGAGGTACTTCACACTTACAAAGATGACCTGACAATAATGCTGCTTTAGAGATCTCTACCTATGGCTACATTTTCATTTAGAGAACTGATATTTATGACCCAGATAACCTGGGTTTAAGTAGTGGCTCAGGCACTGGAGAATATGGATAAGGAAGGGTAGGAGTGAATGGCTGAGCTTGACCTTCCTGCTCTTAGTGTCGGAGGGGGGATTCAGATCTGCCATTTTATCATCAGCAAGTGGAAGGTAGCATGCAAAGAAAATCATAAGACTGGGAAATGAGTAAGTACTATCAAAACTGTGATGGTAGCCTTCACTAAAGTGTGTGTGTGTGTGTGTGTGTGTGTGTGTGTGTGTGTGTGTGTGTGTGTGTGTGTTTGTGAAAATATAAAATGCAAGAGGATGGTGTAGTGGTCTCTTACAGTGATGTAAGTGTCCACATCAACCATATAAAGACATGGTTAAGGCTAATATAATAGATTTGCCCTCATAGCCTGGCGACACAGGTGGGCCAGAGACTACATCCATGGTTGCCTGAATGATGACCCCTCTTGTCATTTATCTCCCTTCCCCAGTAGGAATACATATTATGGGAGAATAAGAAGGCTCAAGACTTACTGGTGGGGACTTGATAGCTGGAAGATGTGGAGGCTAATAGCATCCTAATACAAAATGCCAGCCCTAAACCAACTACTAAACCAATACTCAGCTAACCGTCCTCTGCGCTCATCAAACAAGACCCTGCTCTGTATATCCAAAGCCAACAACACTGCAGGGAATGCCCTCTTCTGTCATACCATCGTTAAGGAATGGAACAAGCTCCCCCAAAATATATCCTCAGCAACATCTATCTCATTGTTTAAAAACATCACTCAAGCCACACCTCTTGCAGTCATGGCTCTGTCCTTGCATTACATAAATGCTTTCCTAAAGCCACACCTCTTGCAATCATGGCTCTGTCCTTGCGTTACATAAATGCTTTCCTAAAGCCACACCTCTTGCCGTCATGGCTCTGTCCTTGCATTACACAAATGCTTTCCTAATCTCCTCCATTTCTTCTATTCTCCTTTCTAGCACTGCTCACTATGCCTAATACTCAGCACTTCAGAAACTCCTAGAACAGGACTACTTTTAGCTACTTTTTGCTACTACATTGCCTTCTGTGATGTTACTTTGATTGCATCAGACAATGAGTGCATCTCTTGTTTTCTTTTCCTTCCCAAATAACCAACATCCAGGGTCCTCTTTGTGTAATGTAAACCTGCCTGGAAAGATCTATTGTATGAAATATTTCTTGATTGTATATATAACACTGTATAAAATTGTTGTTGCGGAGCTTTTCTCCCCGGGCCTCTGCTGTAAATGGACCTAGTTCCAGTCGGACTTTCCCAGTAAAGATATGTAAAATAAATAAATAAATAAATAATACTTTCATTTATACAAAATAATTTTTGTTTTTTAGCTGATCACACAAAAACTAAATTTGACTGGACTTTCTTAAATTCTCTTTGTCTTTTAAATACATTTCAAACACAGCGATTTTACAAATTCTCTTTTTTTTTCATTTTTTCCAACTTCATAGAAATACCCGGTCTGTTATCATTTGCCTTTTGCCATTGTTGTTAATGTCTACATACAATAAACAACGATGTTAGATTTATGGTTGATTAATATTTCAGTTCCTTTATTTCTTAAGTTTTGACTGCTTTCATGATGTCAGTTATATTTTATCCTGGTATCCTAATCTTGATTACATGAAATTCTGTTTACGTAATATGGAAGTCTTCATCACGATTCACAACCGTTTACATCTGCTTCTTTTACTGCAGTACTGCTGCAGGGCTCCTCTACAGCTGGTTGTGGTGAAATTTCCACAGCATCAGTTGCTCACAGGAGGATAAAAAAAACATTGAGTGGTAGAACATGAAACATTGTGCTGTATTGGAAATCATTAGCGGTACAACTTCTAAGTGGGTGACAGCAAGGATTCACCTCTTTTGGGAGATTCCTCCCTTCTTCGACTTGGTGCAACCATGTCAACAGTAAGTTTGGGCTGGGGGTGGAGAGTTGATACAGGGTGGCTTGCTCCCCTGCAAAAAATGATTAAAGTTAAATGTTTCACTCTTCCTTGTTTTGGGCATTTTTTTCTGAATTTTGGATCAGAGGCTTTGTGGAAGTCAACAATTCGTAATAGAATCCTACTGCGGCTTAATAACCAGGGTATGACTTCAGCTAATCTGTTTATGCACTGACCATTTTTGTGATATTAATAGGCAAAATGCCAATAATACAGTATTTGGATGTCCTATTTTATTCTCAATCCATTCCTCCCTTCCTTAGAAAGTCAGTGCTGACAAATAAATTTCTTTATTACCACCCAGTTTTCCACATACTCAGTTTTAATGAAGCATTGCTGAGAGGGGCTTCCCTGTAGGTTTCATAAAAAAATAGTTTACACTTTTGAGTTTAACATGTATAAGTAATTTTTTTAGTAAAGTGGGTTATAGGCTGCTATATTCAAAAATTACCTTGACAATGACTAAACCTCTAAATGTTTAGCAAACTTGTCTATAATGTAGCTTCTTAAAACCTAATGCTCTATAGCCTGTTGTAATGAAAAAACAATCTGTACATAGTTATAGTAATAATCCTCAGTGGTGCACTGGTCATGCCATTTCACCCATGGCTGGAGCCATTTATATTGAGTCCTCCTGGGTAAATGTCTCCCACTGTAGTATAATGGTATGATTGCCAATCCTAACAGTAATTATTGTTATTATATAATGGAGCAATTAAGAAAGAAATGCCTTATATATGTAAGTGGCTCCATTTTATAATAGGTCTCCTTTCTAAAGATGTGTGTTTCCAGAGACATTTTGCACATAACCCAGTACTTCTCTGTACCTGTACCACACAAGGAGAATGTAATGCATGCCAGAAATGCAGTGGATGTGAGTAAGTGTTTCTGTAAAATAATATTTTTTCTTAATTTCAGACTACTTGAAGGTATTTGCTTCATTTATCCTAAGGAGCATCTGAAGTCTAGAAATAGAGATTTTTTTTGTATTAAGGCATTTTCGTAAATAAGTGCCTTAAAGGTGACAAGTTGAAATCCATTTAGCTGTGTGAAGATAAGTATTTTTATGATAACAATTACATTTTACCAGCACTCATAAAGACCCATTTTAGCCAACCAAATGTCCAGGTTTAATTCCAGCTTTAGAAATGAAGAATAATATGATTTGATTTACAGAATAATCTGTCAGCATACTGATCAGTGGGTGAGCTCCAGAATTCAAACTTGTTTACAGATGTGTCTTCAGGTACCGGAGGACTCTATGTATGCCATCAGATGTATTACTAATGTGCCACATAATTTTACAGATATAAAATAAATCTGGTAGAGTATTTTAAAATCAGAAAATGATGTAGTAAAATGACAGTCACATCAAGCCAGTGTCAGGAATTACTTCTCATCTGGTACTCATATATATATATATATATATATATATATATTTTTTTTTTCATATTCTCTTATATTTAATTGTTTTATATTATACACCACTTCTAAAACTAGCCACTAATCCACAAACCTGATTGGTTAAATGGGGGCTTTTTACCAGTGGTAAATGATAATACCATTGAAAAAATAATTGTTTAGAAAATCAGATTTAAAATTAAGCTTGCCAACATTATCATTCTGCTGTCTCAATATAAAATATTTGAACTTCAAAAATGTACTTGCCCCCATGTCAGGAAGAGGGAGACTTTCACAGTCTACCAGATTACTTCTCTTGTAGCATTTAACTTCTAATAAAATGAATTCTAAAACTATAAAGTGTGATAACTTCTGATACAATGAATTCCAAAACTACACAGTGTGACAGACTCAAACAACATAAGATCACAGAGTCACTGACACTAGCTGCAGTCTCTCCATTGTCTGAATATGCAATCGATACACAGACCATTATTTCAGAGCATCTGCTTTATTGCTTTATAATGTTATCACTCTTTTTACCTTTGAACTGCCTTTATTAACTTAAAGAGAATGTTTGACAGATTCCCAGTTATATGGAAGCATTGTTCTTGGTGAGTCACAAGAGAATGAAGAATGTACATGCTGACCTCATTTAATGAAATTGTGTAATACCTCATGTGAAAAACACTGTATACTACCTATGAGTCAAGTTCTTTAGTCATATATTTGGAATACCACACAAAACACACACACTCACACGCGCATGACCACACACATACACATACACACACACGCACACACACACACACACATATATATATATATATATATATATATATATATATATATATATATACATATAAGATTTTCCTTTTCCTTTTTCTGATATTGGAAAAGGAAGTTTCTAGTAAGGATGGCAATTGGGAAATGAAATTGGATGAGACAGAACTGTTCTGGCAACTGAGATCAGGGGTGACACACTCCACTGTTTTCAATTAAGCTTTTAGCAACCTTAAGTTAAGTCCAGCATGGGTGTGATTAGTATTGTTTTTCATTTTAACTGTATTTATTTTTTGCAGTTTTTATTCAGTACTTGAAATTTGTTGTATTTTAGGTGTTTTCCGTTATTTTTAAAGTATCACCTAGCATAACATAGTTTTAAATGTCGCAGGTTTGTTTGATCACATGATGTTTATCATATGATTACTTGATTTTTTTAAATAATGTTTCTGATGAAGTCTGAATATTATTAGGAAAACAGCACATGACAACTTTTTATAAATTAAATTTATGGTGCATTCTGTTTTTTTTTTGTGTGTGTGGACTGAGCATTTTATAGAGCTTTTTGATTTTGCTCTAAACACCTGGAGAATGTTTGGATATTTTTTGTTGTTATTCTCTACTTACTTCAACCTCCATAATATGTCTTCACAAAAACTATTTAGTCCTGATGACCATGACCCTACTTTACTGCATCTTGAAATCCAGTCCTTGGTTGGTAATCTGACCTTATTAGTTCAGCAGCTTTCTCAACTTGTTTCTAGACTTTCTTTTCTTGGCTCTGTGTTTAAACTGGGTATGAATCCTAATACTGGGATTTGCTCTGTGGCTGCTGGCAACAGGTGGATGTGACTGTAATACTGGGATTCTACCACTGGCAGCAGTTGAAAATATGGGAAGACGTGGCTCTTGTACTTCATATTCAGTGGAAATGGCAAACTATCAGTTTAACTCAGTTGAGAACTGGTTAGATGCCACATACAGTATAGTGAGTAGTGTTAAATGAATGGGTAGTGAGGGCCTTGTCAAACAAATGGATACTTAAAATATATGTATATACCTTTAAATCCCAGCAACTCTATATTTATTTTTCAAAAGAATGTATTGGCAGACATGTTCCCAAGGGATTGCACCTATGAAAGTTCCTCAGTGGGATGGAACATAGTTTGCTTCACCATGGTGAGTTAATTGAATTCTTTGATAAATAAGGACTGACATTTTTTGAAGCTTTTGATAAAAGATAAAAATTGTCAGATGACCAAGCTATGTGAAGAAATATCTATACTGAGCAAATCCATTACAGTTGATTTACTATATGACACACACACACATACACACACACACACACACACACACACACACACACATGCACGCACGCACACACACACACACACACACACACACACCAAGATGCTTACCAAGATATTTTTCCAAGCTTGGCAACAAGTGTGTGCTTATTGAACAAAGCAAAGACAAAAAGTTCATAACAGATGACAGGGACTATGAAATGAGAAGTGTGGACACTGTTAACAATGGCAATTAGAGTTCCTCAGGTAAGCCAGACTATGGTGAGGATGAATAAATTGAAACTCCAACTAAAGCTGATCAGGGGAATGTTAATAAGAATGTCACTTTAGATGTTCTGATACTATGCCATTCAAAGAAAATTGCCAATAGACAGATCAGCAGGTGGCATGTCAGCAGATTCTACTGACAGGGGTATTAGAGCCCTATTAATCTGAATTAAAACTACCATCTGACACCACCAAAACAGAGCAGACGGGCCAGCGGAGGAACAATTGTTTGTTGATGTTGAGCATTATCCAGGTACTGTCTGTATTACAATGTTTAACAGTTTTAAAATATTTAATTAGATTCATGTGGAAGTGAGTGATATCAACCACAGATAGTTTGCCAAAGGCATCATGTTTCTTCCTACTCTACAAACTGACATTGATGACACATTGACTGAGATAAAATTGTTTATTCAGAAACTGAACATGAATTTGCTTTTTAATAATTGTACTTCCAGAGTGTAAAAATAATGTAAATGTCCATAGGATGAGAACCTTTAAACTCCCTTTAAGTCCAGCAGTGAATTTGTTCGAGAAACATTATGAGAGTAAAATTAGATTGGATTTATATAGGAAATCTGACAACATGTTCTATAATATAACCACATAAGAGTATTTGATCATGAATTTATCATAGTTGCATATGACTATGTGGCAGAATTTTGGCAATACTTGGAGAGAGTAATCATTATGGTTCTGTTTCTAGAAATTACATCTTTGTGGATTATTGGAACACTGACGTATTTAGAAAACTATTTTGTAATAACTACATTGCTGCCCCTTTATTTCATTATTTGAAGGTTTATAAGCACATTATACCATCTACTTTTGGGATTCCTTAAATACATTCTAATGTTTTGTACCCCATCTATGTCCTATAGTGTCAGCTGCTGGATCTAAGACAGAACCATTGGCTAAATATGTTGATGGCAAACTTAAAAAGTTATATTTAAACAATGATTATAGTCTTAAAAGATTCATTGCATACTCTGGAACATATTAGAGGTTTGCAGATTGATAATTACTTTTTTGTTAAGAATTTATTCTTAATTATTCCACAAACTAGAGCAGTTTAGAGAATCAATTTTACAATAAGTGAACTTTACAGCTGCATATATTACAATTCTAGTAAGCTTCACAGAGATGGTTTTGCTGATCAATTTTGTATTTTTTGAGGTAAATATTACAAATGCATTAGTAGAGTGGCTATGGGTGTAGCATGTGCATCCATATATACAAACCTTGTTTTATGGCGGTGGAAGAAGAAATTTCTATTCAGTATGGACAATATGTTACTGTTCTGTACTGTCAAATTTATTTTAAGGATTTTTGGATGACATCTTTTTTATGTTTGGACAGGCACAAAAGGTTCTTTTGGTTGACTTTATATTATACTTAGAAAGTACCACTGAATTTTTGAAATTTACCCATTCTATTGCCCAGAACAATATTAAAAAAAAACCTTCTCTAGCATATCAGTATTTCTTAGCTAGCATTTCAATATTGGTATTGCATGAATTCAGTGCTACTATTTTACATGATGAACTAGATAAGTTAAAGGTAATGAAAGGGGATATCTATAACCCCTTTGGAATGAGTTGGTACAGGAAGTTTTGACTGGTAGAACAACTAAGTATACCCCCATTTCAAGGAGTGACAATCCAGGGGCACAACAAGGTATAGAGGCAAACAATAGTATGAATGGGTCATTTGAAAAAAACATTGTTACTGTCATGCAGTGTGGATTTGAACAACATTAAGAAAATTATAAGAATGCACTGGGGTATATTGTCAAATCTAAGTATTTCACCTAGTATGGGGAATAAAAGGAAACCTAATCTAAAAAAAAAACAGGTGTGAAAGTAACATGTCATCAAACAATATAGGAGTTGCTCAAAATAGGTCTTTTAAATGTGACATATGTAGCTGATACCTTTTATTAGTGAAAAGAGCAGGGGACATGGTGAATAAACTGAAGCTATGGATACAGCATACTACATTTATTTGCAGTGCCAAGGAAGTGGTGCTTATGGCAGTAGTATGTCAGTCATGCAGTTCTTACTATATAGGAAAGACAAAAAAAGATTATGGTATAGAATTTACCAGCATGTATATAATATCCATAGGAAATAAACTAAGAATGCCTTAAGCAGAGATGCAGTTATGAGACTTAATTTTAATGTTTTTTTTCCTGATCTTGGAAAAGGTATAGGTTTCTCCTAGGTGTGACAACTGGGAAATGAAATTTGAAGACAGGGAACTGGTCTGGCAATTAAGAACAGATGCAATTAACTACCCTGGTTTAAATAATACTTTAAGTATTACTGTCACCCTTAAGTTAAGAGCAACAAGGGTTTCATTTATATTATTTTTCATTTTGACTGTGTTTGCTTTTTTTATTTTTATTTTTATTAATTTTTTATTTATTTATTGCAGTTTAGATCCAGTACTTGTAAATGATTGTAATTAGGTTTTTTACATGATTTTTTAAGTATCACATAGCATAATGTTGTTTTAAATGTTACAAGGTTGCTTGATCATATGATGTTTACCACATAATCACTGTATTTTCTAAATATGGAAATGTTTGCGATGATATGTTTCTGATGAAGTTCAAACATGACTATGATGAAAAGTACACATTTTTTTATGGAATTAAAAATGCAGGCATTCCTCTGGACTGTATATTTTTGTAGAGGCCAATGACATCACTAAACAATCTGCTTCCTTATAAGGTCACCGTTATACCCTTCCTCTTCTCATCCATAGAGACAATTTGAAACAATGCATCCTGCTCTTCCTCACAAAGGAGACTGTTTCAGTCTTGGGACCATTACTGCAGTTGGGTATATACAGTGGAACAGATTTTGGTAAACTGTCAAGGTCAGTATATCTCTAGATGTGTTTTACTAAGTTCCAACGTAACGAATGCTGACATTATCTTTGAGGCATTCCAGGCTGAAATATGAGTTCTTGCAATAACAATAATAACAGCAAAACATCATCCTTCAGGTATAAAATGGAGCAGCATACCACTTTATGTATTTACTTATTTTAAATTTCTCCACATTGCTTGTCCAATTATGTATATGAGCTATTGGCTGAGTAGAGGTCACTTGCTTGTTAGGCCCAGTCCTTGGGAGATGGAGAAGCCTGTCCTGTTTCACATAGGCTGGCAATGCAATGATTGCATATAGACTGGGAGCTGGTATTGGCCAACCACTCCCAATCTCCCCATCTGACTCCTCAAATGGTCTACTCCTTCATTCCTTTTTCTCCCATGCTAACCAGAACAATACAACCTCTGTCTCGGGGCTACATTGCCCTGTGCAATGGAACCATTAGATACTACTATGTTTATATCATAACAAGCTAACAGAAATATTCTGAAATCTACTTGTCTGTATTGACTGTCTTCATTCAATGTCTTAGATGTGTTCATTTAGTAAAAAACACAAAATGCCTCTGCGCTAGCTGTTGAGTATAAAAAAAGCAGTAAAGTAAATCCAAAACACTTAAAGAGACAACCAATAGAATGTAATAGATGTTGAGCAATTTTGTTCAATAATATTATAGAACTCCTTCTAAAGAAGTTCTATGATACTGTTCTGTTAAATTCTGTATGTTACCTTGAGTGCTTTGGTTTTATTTCTGTTCACTTAGTGTTGCAGCCATTCAGCATTGTAATCTGTAGCATGCAAACTATCTCTTACAATGTTTTCCCTGCAAGTGGAAGCATTTTTCAACTACTGTCAAAAATAACTGTTTCCGCAAATCACCAAAGTCCCAAAACTTTGCATGTTTGAAATCTATTTTATCTGTAACCATTTAATTTATCCTGCTGTTTCTGCATTGATTACCAGCTGGTGTGAAAGGCTTAAGAGTTCCACCATGCTACTTTCTGATCAACAAAGAGCAGAGGCCATGCATGTCTTCAGTGAAAGAAATGCAGTATAACATCTCCTGACTGTGCATTTTAGCACTGCAAAAAGGTGGAGAGTATTTTCTTAAAACAATATCTGAGATGAGCATTCACTGTGCCTCATACTGGTCTGTTTGGAGGATGGAACATTGGAGTGTTTCACTGTACAGAACGGAGGTAACATCAGTCATTTAACTTGTGAAGGGTGGAACAGTGGGATTTCACTAGACAGTATGGGGAGCAGAGCATCATTCATTTAACTTATGGAGTCAGAATAAAGTGGATACCATAGCTCTCAACCTTCCATCTCCAAAATGAGGAAAACTAGCCCTCATAATGTGAAACAAATGGGCAAAATGTGGAACACATACTAATGGCTTACTAACAACTTCAATTAGGAAGGCCATAGGATGGTTAAAATATACTGGTTTTACTTATAAAGAAGATCTTTTAATGAATTAATATGATTCATTTCTATTTACCATGGATTTCACATAAAAAAATCCTAACACTGAATGTGTGACAGAGTCTTTCAATGTGGAACATTGAGGAACATGAACTTTTTAAAACTCCAAATGAGGTATGTTCCTCGTAATGAGGTACACTTGAGAGGTATGGTGGATACTCATGAAGCACTACACTGAGGCAAAATATGTGAAAAGCTGATTCCTGTGTGTGAAGTATATTCAAGTTTAATGAGTCTACTTAAGAGTTATTTAATTTAATTAAGTTAAATATTCAGAGTTTTTTCACTCTACAAATGGTCTTTTTTATCATGATCTAAATTAAATCTAGAAGCTGTGATTGTTTGTACTACATGAACCTTGGTGCAATTACACAAATGCTCAATTATCCTTGTTGGTTTTAAGGTTATTAATTATGGCTGATAGCAGTTTATGCTAAAGATTTTTTATTATGTATATTATATCACTCTTCAATGTAGCACTTGACAAGTAAGACAACCCTTGAAGTACGTTATTAGTAGGTTTCTTGACTTATAATCTACTACAAGAAATTGCAGATTTAGTTTTTCTTATTTTTTTACTTATTTTCTTTCTACAGTGGAATTAAACACTGTGGACTGATTAAGGTGGGTTGTACTTCTTCCTTCTTAGTCCATCTTCTCCCTAACACCATAGTTATTATGATGTTTAACCTATCTAGCCTGGGGTTGTTAGCTACTCTGTCTTGGCATCAATAAGATTCAGGAGAAAGGTGAGCCAGAAAGCTGCCACTGCTGCTCACAGAGGCTTGGCATGGTGCATCCTAGGAAGTCCTGCCCCGATAACACTCCAAATCTTGTGGGCTTATGTGTTCACCCACCTCCTCGTCCAATAGTTGGGGACAGCTCTAAGTCCCACCCACTTGCTTGTCATGGTTGTTTTTTTTTCAAACACCTTTAGTGAATTATCACTTGTGACATAGGCATATTTACATTTATATAAAAGTAATCAAACTGTATTAACAAGTTAAAATTAACAAAAATTATGCTTCACATATATTGCTATACATCACATAACCTAAGAAACATTACATATATTATTCCTGTTCCTTTCTTATACAAGAAACATCTTTATTAAACCATCATTACAACATATGCAATCACATTTATATAAATGAAAAAAACAAAACACCGACACAATCCTAGTTGCAAGCATTTTACATCACAAACTATACTGACACACTCCCAGTTGCAAACATTATACATCACTTGTAATCTACCCAATCATTTTCAGTCAAACATTACATAGCTCATTTAAGTCCTGCCTTCTTTTAAACCTCATTCTTTCCCCTGTATGTATTGTTCCCACAATTCCCATTATTTCCTATGTAGTTTTCTCCTACCTTTTTCTAAAGATCTCATTTCCAGTTTTCTTTTATCTCTGTTGCTATATTCACTACTTATAATATAGTTGGTTTAGATTTTAATTTCCATTTCTAGTAATTGTTTTTTGGCAGCCACCATAACTAGACACAGGAGGCCTTACCATGTCTAGACAATTCTGATTCTGTATCATAGCTCAGAAAAATCATCTCACTTGTCACACCAATATGTCCATTTATTTATTTAACATTTGTTGCCTGGGAAAGTCTGACTAGGTTCCACAGAGCCTGTTTTCAGTGGAGGCCTGGGGAGAAATGCTCCAGACACATGTCTTTTAGAATGTGGGAGGAAACCCATGCAAATGCAGGGAGAACATACAAACTCCACACAGAAGGCACCCCAGCTGAGAATTGAACCGCAGAACCTCTTGCTATGAGGCGACAATGTAAACGCTGCACCACTGCACCACCCATCCATCCGGCAGTGCATCCTGCAGGGAATATTTAATGTCCGCCAACTCACTGCAGTCCCAGAAAATATGCTCCCAATTCTTCCCTGTCACACCTCCAACATTTGCTGTCTATGTGAGGAAAAATTCTCTGGAGTCTACTTGGGATATAAAAATATCTATGTAAACATTTCCATGCAAAAATCCTAAATCTTCTAGATTTTGTTGCATATTTGGGAGACATACATATGTTTGTCATGGTTGTTTTTCATCGCTCCAGTCTTTGTATAGGACCTCAAGAATGGTCTTAACTTTTCCAGCAGCACGTCCCTCTGTTCTAATCTTCTGAGGAAGAAGGAGAAAACATAGCCTCATTATTCCTTTCCCCCCATTACCAGCTTTTTCAGGTGCTTGGGTTGCAAAATGAACCCAGGCAGCCCAGACCATAGTCAAGGCTTTATACATCTGTGCCAGCAGACTGACTCTAGTGTCAAAATCAGATAGCACAAAATTCCTACTTTTCTTAATAGGAAATCAAACTCTTTAATAAGGGTGAATTCTAAACATCAGTTACATACTGAATAAATTGTTCTTTTTAAAATAATTCTTAAATTCCATGCCCATTAATCTAATAATAGGTTTTTAAGACATGTTTTAAATATTTGTTCATATCTTGATATGCCTGTAATTGCTTTCATTGTAATGTATCAGAATGCTGGTTCTTTGCACATTGTTTCTTACAAACATGCATTTATCTAATGATTACAAGTTTAAAATAGATTTGAACCCCCCACTTAATAATATATATATATATATATATATATATATATATATATATATATATATGTTCAGTAGGTTCATAGGTCCATAGGTAGGTACTAGGCTATTGGCCCTAGGGCTTATATAAGCCTAGCCAAAAAGATACCCTGGCTTTCGCCACCCAAGAAAATTATTTTCCTATGCTCCTATCGAGCAGAGACACAGAGGTGATCCCCGGGGTACATTTCCTATTTCCCATCCAATCATCAAGATTTTTCTTGAAGAGTTCTAATGAGGAGCTTTGTTTGATATAGATAGGTAGTTTGTTCCAGAGTATGGGAAGTCTCTGGGACAGGAAGCTATCCCTCCAGCATGTTCTGTTTATTGTGGTGACAAGGTTTAGGTCCCTAGAGTGTGTAGCTTGGAGGGATTGGGATTTTTTAAGTGGAGCATGTCCAGCAGCTCTGGGTTTGACATAGCTTTGTATGTTAGGCAGAGATCACCTCTGAGTAGGCAATATGCGACAGAGTAAAGCTGGAGTTTTTTGAAATGGTCTGCGTAGGGCATCTGTTTGAGGCCAGTAATCCTCTTTTTGAGGTATTTATGCGTCCTTTCCAGTTGTTGTAGATGTCTTGTGAGGTACATGCCAAAAGGGCTGTTGTACTTTATAATGGGGCTAATGAGTGATGAGTAGAGGGGAACAGTGACCTCTTTTTTCCTGGATGAGAAGCCTTTTGTGATGAGGTGTGCCACGTAGAAGGATTTCCTGACTACTGTGGCGATGTGGTTATCAAAGCAGAGACTACTGTCCACCTGTGTCCCAAGGTCTCTTATCACACTTTCGGTGCTAAGTAGACTACCACCTATGTGGTAGCTCATGGGTACAGAGTTTTTACCAAAGGGGATGACAATGGACTTTTTGGCATTGAGCTTGAGGCCATGGCTTTGACACCAGGCATCTGTCTCCGTGAGGCCCTTTTGTAGGATGTCCACATCGTTAGGAGTTTTGATTATGGCTCCTAGTTTGCAGTCATCTGCAAACTTCATTAGCCAAAGACCTTCTGTGTTAGCCTGTACTTCAGAAAAGTAGATACCAAACAGGAGAGGACCCAGGACTGAACCCTGTGGTACTCTACTTGTCACTGGTCTGAAGTCAGATTTGGAGTCTGCTATTTTCACAGTGTGGGTTCTGTCAGTGAGCCAGTTAGCAACCCATCTTATGACATAGGGATTTATACCCAGTTTAGTGAGTTTATCTATAATTCCAGAGGGGGGATGGTGTCAGAAGCCTTGGCGAGATCTACATAGACTGTGTGAACCACCTTACCCTTATCTACAACTTTGGTGACTGCCTCAAAGAAGTCTATCAGGTTTAGGAGACATGATCTGCCTTTTACAAACCCAAACTGGGTGAGGTCCAGAGTTTGGAGATTACCAATGTCTTTGTGTATAAGATCCATGATGATACATTCCATGGCCTTGCAGACCAGGCTCGTTAGCCTAATGGGGCAGTAGTTCCCAGGGTCCATGGTGACTCCCCCTTTGTGGAGAGGGATAACTGTTACTGTGCACCATTCAGTGGGCACAAATCCTGAGGTGAGGCTATGACTGAACATGGTGCTTAGGTGGGGTGCCAGTTCATTCTGCAGTTCATGTAGAACGCAGCCTGGGATGTTGTCAGGTCCCATGGATGCTCTGTTCATGGCTTTAGAGAGTGTGTTTTTTACATGTGCAGCTGTGATCACAGGAACTTTGCATTCTTCTGGTACAGAGATGGGCCCTTTATGGGGTGAGAGGGGGGTAAAGTTAGCATTGAACCTATCTGCCAGGATGTTGGCAATATCAGTTGGTTCTGTATATTTAGTGCCATTCTGCTGTAACTCAGAGCAGATCTGAGTGTTGCCATTGAGATTCTTGACATAGCTATAGAATGCTTTGTGGTTGTCTTTAGAATCAGTGGCGATTTTGTTTTCATAACTAGCTTTGGAAAATTTTATGAGGGATCTCAGCTTCTTACTGAGGCTGACCAGGGAGTTTTATTTATTTTTTATTTTACATTTGTTGACCGGGCTAGTCTAGCTGGATATATGTCCATTTTCAGTAGAGGCCCGGGGAGAAAAGCTCCAAGCAAAGGCACAGACAATCAATATTATATATAGTAATAGTTGACAGAAATACAGTAGATGGTTTATAATTGAGGTTCAGTTAGACTTGAAAGAAAGCAGTATAGTAGGATATACTAAAACAAAATACATTTAGTGAGCATTTGAGAGGTAACAATTAATAAAATTATTGACTAATATACTTTCATTACCACAAGGACTCATAGTGCAGTAGATCAGGAGAATAGAGAGCAGCAAGGGAAGGAGGTGTTAGTCAGGGTTAGAGCAGGGACAGAGCCAGTGAGTTTTAAGGTATTCTTTAAGTAGCATTTTGAAAAGAAGAGTGGAAGTGAGGGTGGTAAGTTCATTAGGAAGCTGGTTCCAACTTTTTCCTATTGTGTTGAAGAAAAGAGAGTCCCCTGCTTTGTTGTTGGATTTAATAGTGGAAACTAGTAGCTTATTAGCTGATCGAAGTGTAGTAAGATTTTTGTAGGGGGTGATCAGATTATTGAGGATTGGGGTATTGTTAGGATGATAGAGAATTTTATGGGAGATGACAAGTTGTTGGCAAAGCAGTTGGTTCTGCAGTTCTAACCATCCCAATTGTTTGATGTTGTGACAGTGGTGGGTTCTAAAGGGGGTGCCAGTGGCAAATCTGGCTATGTTATTGTAACATGCTGAGAATTTGGAGAGGTTGCTTTTAGAAAGATTGGTATATATTGCAGAGGCATAGAATAGGGTAGAAATCAGATGGGTCTGGGAAATGGTTATCCTGGCAGAAGGGGTTAGGAAGGGTTTGATTCTGTAAAGGGTGCCAAGTTTTTTGTTAACAGACTTTATTGTAGAGTTAATATGGTGATCATAGCTAAGGTGGTTATCAATTGTTACTCCCAGTAGATGGGTAGTAGTGTCAGGGGATATGTTAGTACCATTGTTAGAGGTTACAGTGAAGTACAGTTGAGATGACTTAAGAGTAGGAGCAAAGAGCAATAATTTAGTTTTTTTGGGGTTCAGTAGGAGACCATGTTGCAAGAACCAGTTTTCAGCACTGTTATATATGGATTGGGTGATTGACTGGAGAGAGGTTATGGACTTGGCTAAACAAATTAAGGTAGAATAGTCTGCATATTGTATGCAGGTGGCTTGTGGAATTGTGGTGTGTAGGTTATTTATCAATAAAGAGAAGTGGACCTAAAATAGAGCCTTGAGGTACTCCTATGTTCACAGGGAGTGGTGTGGAAAGATTATTATCCCAGAGTGCGGCTTGATGTCGGTTTTCCAGATAGGATTTAAACCATTGTAATGCCTGTGCATCAAGTGATTGGACCTTTAGTATGTCAATAAGCAAGTTATGATTCACCATATCGAAGGCCTTTGAAAGGTCAATAAAAAGTGTAGATGAAAAAGTGTTATTGTTTCGGTTTTTGTTTATGGTGTCAGAGAAGGATAGCAGGGCAGTTGTTGTGCTATGGAATGGTCTAAAACCATGTTGGCAGCTTGCAAGTAAGTTATTCTGGAGAAGGTGGTCAAGTAGTTGTCTGTGAATGCATTTCTCCATTATTTTAGCTATTGGAGAGAGTAAGGCAATGGGGCAAAAGTTGGAAAGTTCAGTAGATGGGCCACCTTTGTGTAGAGGGATGATATGGGATACTTTCCATATGGATGGGATTTTGCTTTCTGAGATTGTTCTATTTATAAGTATGGAGATGGGATAGGCAATGGCATTAGCAGCAATTTGCAGGAATTCAGCAGGAAGACAATCAGCAGAAGGGGTGCAGGGCTTAAGTTTTAAGAGGCGGTTGCATATGAAGGATGTGGGTACTGGTATTATATGAAAGGTAGGAGGTGGAGTATTAGTGGTATCTAACTGGAAAGAGGTGACAGGTGGCAAAGTATTAGCTAGGGTTAGAATGGCTTTGGTAAAGTAGTTATTAAAGGCATCTGGAATCTGGTTGGCATTATTATGGTTGAAACCTGAGGGGGCAGGAGTTGTAGAGTGGCCTGGCTTAAGAAGATTGTTTATGCCTGACCAGAATCTTTTTGGTTTTTGTTGGTGAGTTTGTTGGAGGTGAAGGTAATAGTCTTTTTTGTCTTGGAGAATTTGTTTTTTGGTGGCATTTCTTAATTGTTTGAAGTGGAGGTGATCTGATGGGTTTTTTGTGGCTCTCCATTTGGCCCAGATTTTATTTCTGAGGAGGATCTTTTGTTTGGTTAGTTTTGAGAGCCAGGGGGTGGTTTTGGTCCTTATTCGGGAAGTGTGATATGGGGCATGGAAATCTAGGATTTGAAGGAATCTGGTATTGAAATAGGTCACTGCTTCATCAAGTTGAAGATGAAGCAAAGGTGACCAGTCACATGCTTTTAGTTCATTTTGGAAACTGACTGGGTTAAAGTGTTTGGAATGGGAGGTTTTAAAAATATTAGTGTTAGGGCTATGAACTTTTTGTTTAATAATATAGGTTAGCATATGGTCACTAATGTCATCAGGAAGGGTTCCTGGTTTATAAGTATCAACATGGCTGTTGAGTAGTATCCAGTCAAGGGTGGATTCCTTACTGCTTGGCTTATGGATTCTAGTAGGAGTGGTTATTATTTGAGAGAAACTGTGAAGATTTATGTGATTGGTAGGATTAGGGGAATTACAGGTTGCCCAGTCTATATTAAAGTCGCCTAAGACAATGGTTTCCTGAGGTAGGTTTGTAGAGAGGTAGCTAAGAATATTTTCCAGAGTGCTGATATTATTTCCAGGGGGGAGATATGTGCAAATTATATAGATAGATTTTGAGTTGTTAATTTGGAGTTTTATACTGAGGGTTTCAGCATTTGTATCTGAGGGTAGGGGCATATTGAGAGGTAAGATTTGGAGTTCAGATTTGTATAAAATGGCTACTCCTCTGCCCTTTTTATTATTGCGGTCACATCTCAGGATATTATATCTGGGAGGGGTAATCTCCTGGTCCAGAGTTGAGGGCTTTAGCCATGTCTCTGTAATACAGAGAATATCGAATGAGTGCACATCTATGAGTGCATGTAAGTGGGAAATTTTATTGTTGATGCTGCGGATGTTAAGGTGAGCTATCAAAAGGGAGTTCGATGATCTATTAGAGAGAGTGATAGTAGGAGGGGTTGGGTTGTGGTGGTTAGTGGGAATAACAGTATGAGGGCCAGGGTTTGGATGAACATCACCATCTAGCAGTGGGTGTTTTTGAGGAAGTTGAATAGACTTAAGAAGTTTATAGTGATTGTTTAAGGTTTTTCTGATATGGAAGTAAGCCAAATGGGTACATCTATGATACTTCGGAAGTATATAGATAGAGTTGGAGGTTATGTTACTGCGGCTGAGTAAGTTTATATGGGAGATGGGTAGGGTTTGCTGGTAGGGGTGGTGTTGTCCAGGAAAGCCAACATGTTCAAAGAAGGTTAATGTATATGATATAGTAAGACAAGCAAGAGTAGTAGTTAGGAGTAGTAGGTTTGTGTATGCATCCTTGTGTGATGGGGTCATAGTGATGTGTAGATAAGGTGTTAGGGTATGTTGAGGGGAGAAGTGAGGTAAGTAAAGAGAGGATGGGGAGGAAGAGGGTGTTGTAAGAGGCTAAGGAGTAGATAAAAGTGGTGAGCAATAGAGTGAAATAAAGGTGAAAGGTAAGAGAGGGGCTATATAAAGGTGAAATGGAAGGAGAGAGGCTATATAATATTAATAAAAGTGCTGAAGAGATTGTACCTGATGAGGTAAATAATTATTAAGAACTTGTAGAGGTAGGGGGTGGGGCTGTTAAGTAGAAGAGGTAAGGGATAGGGTGTTATATAGAGGGGGTGTGGTTACAGAAGTATAAGGCTAGGATCACTGGGGGTGGGTGGGAATTGGGGGCAGGGTAGGGGGGTGGAGTGAGCCCATAGGAATGGAGCTAAATGTTTACAGAGACAATCAGAGGATCACGATGCCTGAAGCAGAGAAAGTGGTCACAGGTAAGTAGATGGTGGTAAGGAAGTTAACAGGAGCAAAGGATGGTGGAGTGGGGGAGCTAAAAGAGATAGAAAAATAGTATGAAGGAGGGAGAAGAGATGAGAAGGGGAGTGAGAGGACCCAGGAAGTTTAGCAACTAGGAAAGGGGGTGGAAAAAGTGATAGGAATCAGGAAAAGATGAAGTAGAGGAAGGGTTGTAAGCCAAGGCTGGATTAGAGTGCCACCTAGTGGGCAGGGAGCAGAATGCAACTATCCATAAAAGTGTTAGATAGAGGTGATACAGAGAAATGGAGCCGGGGGAAGGCAAAAACATACCAGGGGAAGACAAATAGGTGCAGGGACAGAGAGGAGTCTGGCTGCTGGCTTTCTGACTCAGTGGCTAGGGTTCATTCTAAGCTAGGTACAGTGTAAATAGTAGGAAAAAAAATAATCAACCTGTGACTAATTACAGAGGTATAGTATGATTATTACAGATCAATTTAATGTCTAGGACCAGGGTGGAACATACTTCCTTGATCTTTAAACAACAGGGAAAAATGACACCGCAACAGCAGAAGTTGGAGACCAGTCTTTAGGATGGTTGAAGGTAGTTAGAAGGGGTCCTTAGTGACTAGGCAGGTCCTTACATGCAGGATGGGAGCTAAGAGTTCCTTGATCTTTAAACAACAGGGGAAAAAATGACACAGCAACAGCAGAAGTTGGAGACCAGTCTTTAGGATGGTTGAAAGTAGTTAGAAGGGGTCCTTAGTGACTAGGCAGGTCCTTACGTGCAGGATGGGAGCTAAAGAGTTCCTTGATCTTTAAACAACAGGGAAAAATGACACTGCAACAGCAGAAGTTGGAGACCAGTCTTTAGGATGGTTGAAGGTAGTTAGAAGGGGTCCTTAGTGACTAGGCAGGTCGTTACGTGCAGGATGGGAGCTAAAGAGTTCCTTGATCTTTAAACAACAGGGAAAAATGACACCGCAACAGCAGAAGTTGGAGACCAGTCTTTAGGATGGTTGAAGGTAGTTAGAAGGGGTCCTTAGTGACTAGGCAGGTCCTTACGTGCAGGATGGGAGCTAAAGAGTTCCTTGATCTTTAAACAACAGGGAAAAATGACACCGCAACAGCAGGAGTTGGAGACCAGTCTTTAGGATGGTTGAAGGTAGTTAGAAGGGGTCCTTAGTGACTAGGCAGGTCCTTACGTGCAGGATGGGAGCTAAAGAGAATTTGATCCTATGATTTGGAGCCAGGGACGTGCAGCAGCCAGGGTGGGTAAAAAGATAATAAAGTTGTTAGGGTATGTTGAGGGGAGAAGTGAGGTAAGTAAAGAGAGGATTGGGGAGGAAGAGGGAGTTCCTCCAATCATGGGATTTTACTCTTTTTTTCAACAGTTTCTTTCTTCTGTTGTAGAGTTTGTTTATGGCAGGGGACTACCAGATAAGTTTCCTTATTTGGAGGATAGCATCTTGGTTCTGTTAGGGATAGCACGATCCATGCACTCGTGTAAGTGCTTATAAAGTGCATTTGTGTAGGATTCAGCAGTCATACCTCTATTGTCCCTCAGCATGGGTGTCGTGAAGTTTGCTACTTCTGTCTTAAGAAGCATGAAGTTGGCTTTGGAGAAATTTTTTTTACGGTGGATTCCCTAATGGGGGGTGGGGGCAGGAAGTGGATGTCTAGGGTGATTAGCTTGTGGTCAGATCTGACCAATGAGGAATTGACCTCTGGTGTGGAACACCGGTCGCCCATGTTGGTAATGACCAGGTCTAGGATATTTCTGCCTGTGGTGGGGGTGTGGATAAGTTGATCCAAAGCATTGGAATTTATGAATTCCAGAAAACGTTGAGCAATGATGAGTTGGGTACATGAGTAGTTTTCTCAGTTAATGGTGGGGTAGTTGAAATCACCCATTATTAGGGTGTTGGGTTGTACCTTAATATTTTACAGTGTATCAAGAAATGAGGAGTGGGAATCCTGGAGCATGGTGGGGTATCTGTAGCAAGTTACAATTTGGATTGCGGTCTTGCCCAGAGTTAGTTGCACTTGGATAATCTCGGATGCATTATGCTGAGCAGCTAGCCTATAGGTGTGGATATCCTTAATGAATATGGACACATCTCTGCCTTTAGTGTTTCAGTCCAGGTTAGGTGGCCAAAGGGTGTGAATTATAGCCTGGTAATGCAGGGATGCTCTCTGGAGCCTTGAACCAGGTCTCTGTCACTGCACAGATGTCGATATTCTCCATTTTAAGGAGTGCCTCGAGTGAATACATTTTGAGGTTTAGGTTTAGACTTCCAGCATTGAGTAGCATTACCCTCTCCATTGTCCAGAGCCACCACACTGGTGGTATTCTAAATTTTCCATTTCCCCAAAGTCAATATCAGTTCTGAAGTGTCTTTCTGTTCATATTGCTTTCCTACTAAGGTCTTAAGAACCCCATCTTCCTACCCATGACATATATATATATATATATATATATATATATATATATATATATATATATATATATATAGTAGCCTATCTACCACAAGAGGAGTGGTGTCTGGCCCAGAAATTGTAGTTTATTGGCCATTTGGGCAGTTTTTCCATCTCTTTCCACTTTCTGGTTTAAAAGCCAGTGTTTGCGCTTGTTTCCTGCCTTTCCTGTAACTAGTCTAGTCCGGATACAGACTGCTGTATCCAGAACTGTTTGCAAGCTTCGGAGTGGTGCCAAAGTCTGCTCTTCAATTTTTTCCTTATATCTGCTAGTTCTCTCCTCTCCTGCACTTTTACTAGATTATTAGTCTAGCACTTTAGCAGACTTCTTGTAGCAATTATTGTAGCACGCAAAAGTGCTACCAGCACTAAATGTTCTACAAGGAAACAGCTCCAGTAATTATTATTAATGCCCACCCCTCCAGGCATGTCTAAAGGTCAGTTCCCTGTGCTTTCTCCTATAAACCTGGTGAACTTGGGCATCCTGAGGCAATGTAGCAACTGCCTCATGCACACCGACAACCCTCTCCTCTTACATCCCAACACTCAGACTTGCAAGAGATGCACTTATATATCCAAACTGGAAGCCACACACTCTCCAGCCAAGACCATAATAGCTGGTCAAGAGGAGAAGGTCAATACTCGCACCTCACCACATGGAACACATAGCCTTCCAGAACACACCAGCACTGCCTTCACATAAAAACACAAACCACACACCCAACTTCATGGAGGCTCTCAATAAAAATCTACCCAAACAGCAGACACCTCCAAGGCAGAAACACACTTGACCACCATAACACAACACTAATCATGGAACACATAACTCTCCTAAACAGTGTGCCACTCAACCAAAGCCCCTAAGGCAAAACAGCATGCCCAACACACTAGTCATAGGTGACTTGATAGTGAGGCACACTGATGTCTCACTCACTAGATTGAATAAGGAGAAAGTAACAGTCACCTGCCTGTCAGGTGCCAGGATCCACCACAAAACACATGCACTCAAGTCCCTCAACAACAGGTACAAATATGACTCTGTCATTGTACATGTGGTTGTGAATGACCTGAGATGTACCTCCTGGACTACATGAAAAGAGACATGGAGGAGCTCTCGGATTATGTAGCCCAGTCAGGTATGACCCTAGCCCTGAGCAGAATCCTACCATCACCCAGAATTATACCACAGTACAAGAAGAAAATAATTGATTTCAACAATTGGCTAAGTTTCTGGTGTCATTCTAAGGGGATCCAGTATCCGCCTGCCTGGGATGACATGATTGACAGACCTCGATGGTTTGCCAGAGATGGCCTGCATTTGTCACCCCTGTGCTTCTGGATACTGGCCAAGGCTCTTGCCACTCCTATAGTGCCTTTTTTAGGTGGTGTTCCAAAGACCAAATTACCACCATAACAGCTACAAACAAATGTAATCTGAGGGTCATGCAGCTCAATGCTAAAAGTCTAAATCTCAAAATGCACTCACTCAAAGCACTCCTTAAAATGGTGAACATTGACATTTGTACTGCAACAGAGACCTGGTTCAAGGCAGTAAAAAGCACCCCTGCACTACCAGGCTATAACACATTCCAAAACTTTCGGCCCCAGAACTTGGACTGAAGCTCCAAAGGCGGTGGTGTTTCCATATTCATAAAGGATGCACACACCTCCAGACTGGTAGCCCAACATAATGCATCAGAGACACTTCAGGTGCAGCTAACATTGGGTAAGACAGCGATTCAGGTCATAGCCTACTATAGGTCCCCAACCATGTCCCAGACTCACACTCCACATTCCTAAGCACCTTGGAGAATATTAGAGTGCAGCTTAACAGTCTCATACTGGGTGACTTGAACTACCCCTCCATCAACTGGGAAAACTACTCATGTACCAATAAACTTGTCCAATGTTTCCTAGAATTCATTAATTCCAATGCCCTGGACCAGCTTGTTCTTACCCCCACTAAAGGTATCAACATCCTTGACCTGGTCATTACTAACATGGGTGACCGTTGCTCTACTCCAATAGTCAACTCCTCCCTGGTTAGATCCAACCACAAACTAATCACCTTGGAAATCCACATCACTCCCACCCCCACCCCCCATAAAGGTAACCACCATGAAAAACTTCTCCATAGCTAACTTTCGGCTCCTAAATACAGATGTGGTTAACTTCATGGCACCCATGCAAATAAAGAATAGTTGCATAGCTGCTGAATCATACACCAGTGCACTGTACGAACATGTACACAAATGCATGGATCTCGCCATACCCAATAGAACCAAGACACTCTCCAAAAAAAGGAAGCCAATATGGTGGTCCCCTGCCAAAAACAAACTCTACAACAGAAGGAGGAAGCTGATGTGGAATAAGGTGAAACCCCAAAACTGGAAAAACTCCCTTATCAGCCTCAACAGAAAGTTGAGATCCCTCATCAAATCCTCTAAAGCTAGCTATGAAAACAAAATTGCAGCAGACAGTAAAGACAACCACATGACCTTCTATAGTTATGTGAAGAATACCCAGATTTGCTCTGAGCTGTTGCACAATGGTACCTCTTATACTGAGCCAACAGATATTGCCAGTATGGTGGCCGACTGATTCAGTGCCAACTATATACATATATAATATATATATATATATATATATATATATATATATATATATATAGAGAGAGAGAGAGAGAGAGAGAGAGATAGAAATAGATGACTCTGTTCATGTGGTGCAAGTTAGCAATTTATCTAATCACAATTTGTCAAAAAAGTGATCTAGTCACAAATGAGCTAACAATAGTCATCAGTACATTTTACCAGTTATAACTTTGATAATAAGGAAAATCTATTATGTTTGATGAATGATATTATTTTCTTAGAGATCTGTAGGTAATATTGCACTGTGCTTTATTATAATGTGTTGGGTTCTGCAAGCCTGTGGTGCACTTACAATGTCTTTTTTTTCTTTCTTCCACAATAGTATGATAGTGGAGTTATTGTATATAAGTTAAGAATGTGTAGAGGATGGTTTGTGTGTGTGCGTGTGTGTGTGTGTGTGTGTGTGTGTGTGTGTGTGTGTGTGTGTGTGTGTGTGTGTGTGTGTGTGAAGGGAGGTACTTGATACCCAGCAAAATATGTTTTTCTCTTGAGTAATGCTGGGTTAGATAAAGTGTGTTTAGATCAGTTGTGTTAGATAATTTTTATTTTGATATTATGTGTTTAGATCAACTGATCTAATGGGAGTGACCTCAGAAGTTTCACACTAAGAAAATACAGAGACTTCAAACCATGACCTAAGTCGACAGGCTGAAAGTCCTGTCACTTTAATCTTATAGGCTGCTGAAACGTGACTTGTGCCTGCCCTATAGGGCAATCTCCAACCCTGCCCAAATGGAAATACTGCACAAATGACTCAAGCGTCACTTGCTTTAGAGATCTCAACCTAGCTTCTGACATTAACAGGTCATGGTTGAGAGACAGATATGTCTCTCAGCGACTGCTTCTTCTCTGGAATAGACTTCCTGTTCACATAAAATAGAGCTCCTCACTGACCCTTTTCAAACACAACCTAGATAACTGGATGGGAGACTGCAAATTCACTTCTGGGGTGGCACCCATGTCCCTCATTGACAGGGGTAGCCAGTGTTGATCACAGACCTGCTCTGTTCATAAATTTTTTCTGTGACCTACACAAAAACAGAACAAATTGGGATACATGGGATTAACATGGCTAGGCTTGTAAAAGGGAAAACTGGTTTCAAAGCTGCTGCATGGTTCTTTTTTCCTGATTTTTTTAGGATTCTTCATCAGCAGCTTTGTTGCACATAAGTACCAGTTTTCCCTGTGGTCTATTGTTTTTCCTTATGGGAAGGAGAAGTCTTACCCCCCTAAGTCTGAAAAACTATTAAGCCTCAACACAAAGATCTGTGCTTTTATGTACACACACACACACACACACACACACACACACACACACACACACACACACACACACACACACACACACACACACACACACACACACACACACACATATATATAGTTAGATATAGATACACACATACACACATGTACAAATACATACATATTAATAAATTAGATGACAGTACCAGGAATAACATTTAATTTTGTAATGGTACCCACACAAATTTGATAAGTATTTCAATCTATCATTGAACAGTCATTTGGTCCCCCCAAATAATTTTAGATCCCCCCAAAAAATCATCTTTCCAGCAATTGTTCATTATTTTTGCTTCTGACTTAAAGTACATGATGAAATGGTCCTACCAAATATTGAAATCTATCTATATATTCCTTAATATTTTGTCATTACACTTATATATATATATATATATATATATATATATATATATATATATTCATTGTTCATAGAAGTTTATAACTTTAAACATGCTTTTATCACTGACACATGCTTGTAAAAACATTCCAAGAATTCATGTAATGCTTTAAAGATGCTTTAATTAAGTCTAATATTAAAAGTAAGTTTTAGCCTGCTACATTAATTTTAATGATATAAATTGTACAAATATAGAAAGCCAAGTTAAATTTCAATATAAATGTTTGCATTTTCAGAATAAAGATTGGGCTTGTAAAACTTAATGAATAATCAATTGAAAGTGACAAAATTACCTTATACATCTTCATCTTGTTATAAATTTACATAATTAAATTTATGAAAAGAGCTTGCTTACTGCAAGAGTAGCTCTTAAGGTTATTATCGTTGACGTTCATGCAAAATAATTCAAAACTTGTGTTACAGTTAGCTATACTTTATCATGTCACTCTGAACAATTGAAAAATCTCTCTGAACATTGACAACAAACAGTTGTAGATTTAAAGAATGCAACAAACTACATCTCTAAGCATTTATGAATTTTTCTTCTATATGTATTCATTCTGATATCTGTATCCTCTCATTATTAATATTGTACATTATTTTACAGGGCACAGCTTTCCAAGTAAGCTAAGTTAAAAAAATAAAGGATGCAAGTCACCACATTGCTGAAATCCAGAAATGAACTATAGGTTATAGATTAATTGGCCATGTGGGCCATTTTAAGCTAAGCCAATTATCCCATCTGCTATTCAAACCCTGCACCTTGTGTCTGTAAATTAAACTATTTAACCATTATGCCATCCTCCCATCTCAACCAACTAACAGAAAAAGGCAGCTGGCTAGTGCACTGGACTATTTAACAAAATTTAATCTCATGAAAAAATACCAACTTTTTAAGGTTTATCTTCTCAAAGCAAGCCAGTAAACAGAAAGGCACACTGGAATTTATATTCTAAATTTAAAATATTCATAATTCCTTTTTCCCCCATTACCACCTGTTATGGGTACTTGGGCTGGTACTGAAACCCAAGTATTACCATCCTTTCCAAATGTTGTGAAAATATCCAAAATTCACTGAAGCATTATTTCTAGCTGGTCTGTTTCCAACATGCAGCAATCTGTGAACAAAGTAAACTGTGTCATGCCTCCGTCCTGCTCCCACCTTAGCACCTTCTTGAACATTTGTGCAAGCACTATTATAGTTGCAAAGAACAAGTTAGTAAATGTCAGGCACCCATACCTGGTGCTCTGTGCCCCTCTCCACCTTAATATTTTTGAAAGCGTTCTCATTGCCATTATATTCATCCTGGGGTTCTAAGACAATTTTCATTATACTCTCACATAACTTCTTCTTCTAGCAATTTGAAAGGAAATCCTTTGCTAAAATATTTGATTTATAAGTGACTTCATTTGGTACCACCTGATTCAATCTTACCCAGCCCCCCCTTTGATAAGACTGCCATCCACATAAAATAACGTTTATCTCTGTCCATATTCAAGCACAACTTGGAGATATGGATGGGAAATACAAAGTTTTCCAGGACTGCTCTCTGTATTACTAATGGGTAGAGACAGCTCCTAGATGCATTATCCCATGCATGGCTCCCCTCAAATTATCTATGGCATTAGCTCAGTTATTTTAATTTGGGGTAATATATAATTATCAACAATGGGATGGGTAAGGCCACTCTAACCAAATGGGATAAATTAATTCAAGCAAAAAGGGGAAATTGGCTAGGCTTAAAATGCCCTGTGATGACAACTCCCTAGTATTTACCTATAAATCTATAATATTGGCTTTTGCAAAGGAATTTGCAAAGTACTTCTCATCCAATGGCAATAAATACAATATCAGTGTTTCTACTAACTCCATCCCTGCTCTTTTTGAAAACTCAAACAGAAAACCTCTCTTGTAGCTTCATTTCCCTGCTTCAGAGTTCCCATTCAAGGTCTTCCTTTCCTCCTCGCTAATACTCCTTCCTTCCACGCAGTCCTTTTTAACTTCACCAATGAACACTATAGTCTACAAACCTTTTCATAAAAAAAAAAATCTCTTCCTTGCCTTTATTGTTGTAGATAGTTTCACATTTTCTTGCCATTAGTTTCAGAATCAGCAATGGTCAATTTATTTTCAGAGATGATTTTGTAGTCAGAGTAATTCAAGGAAAAGAAATGCAATCTCCATTCTAACACCCTCATTCTTTGTCTCCCTTCATCTACCAGTAGTCCTTTCTCTGTGTCATTCCTGTCCCTCTCACTGCAGTTATTTCCCTTTCCAGTATCCTTGCTTTCAGTTTGTTTCTCCCTCTAGTTACTGCTTCTGTCCTCCTCCACATCTTGTCTTATTAACCTAACCTTTCCCCATCCCCCACACCTTTCATATCAGTCACTCTTAGATTGTCTTTCCCTTCTCACCACCACTGTTCTGTATGGCGGTTTTACTGTATTCCAGCAGTGGGAGTCAAATATTTGGCCTCCTTTAGGTTGTTCAGTTAGTTCATGTCCTTCTAGAACCACTCTTGCTGTTTTCATTTATTCATTTCTGTACTTCTCTGACTCATATGAATGTTTAAGGTTTCATGGGCATGCTGCAGTAAAAACCTTTCTACTAGATGACAGGTACGTATCTTTCTCTTCTTCTAAAACTATCAAGTCTGCTCTGTAGCCTCTCAGTATTACTCAAAAAAGCTCATTGTCTCTACTGTGTGACCCTTGTTCATCACGTATTGACCCATCCACACTTCTCTTAAACTGAATCAGGTTCCTCCTTACTCTAGAATGATGTCCACCCCTTCCCAAACTTCCAGTCTAACTCTACCTGTATGGCGCTGTTAAAATCTCCCATTGCCTGATTATACAATGCCCATACCACCTTACTAATACATGTTAACCCTAACACTGATCCTGCCACTGGCCCTAATCCCAACCCTACACCTTACCTTGGAAAACAACCCTTTTTGTAGTATTACCAGTATACAAGACATTCAGACATGCAACAGATACTGCAGTGCACATGACTAACACTAAAGCTATCCCCTGACCTAGCTATTACTTTAACCCTTACCCACAGACACTTGCACATATACCCTTAATCCCAAAACTTTCAGATGCCAAAAGTTTCCCAAATCCCTACATACCCTTACCTACATGCATGGCAGTCTTCCTTCTTTTGGCATCTTCAGCAACTGATGCTGAAAACTGTCAATAAAATTCCCAAACTGTTGACTCTGGAGATTTGATAGCGTGAATGACACACATGCATGTGCACATACACACGCACGTGTTCGTGCACGCACACACACACACACACACACACACACACACACACACACACACACACACACACACACACGTGTGTGTGTGTGTGTGTGTGTGTATATTTATATATATATATATATATATATATATATATATATATATATATATATATATATGAGAAAGAGAGGTAAGGCAATTAAATGAATGTAGTTTTAAATTATTAGCCAAAATATACAAAAATGACAAATGTTTAACATTTGCTGTTTTAAATATAGGTTTGTCACAATGCAAATTAAATGAAAGTTCTTAATACTAGTCATTTTCTATACTAGAGCCTATTTTCAATACAAATGCTCCTTTGACATTAACACATTTGGCATAATATTTCATAACATCTTCCTAAAGTGATTCTAAAGATCAAATATATAGTCTTCCAAAATTTATTTTAACCTAGATTCGAACTCAGGCACCAGACTCATGCAGCATCCTGATAAATGGTATACATCTCTGTCAGTATGGTACAAAGGTCTGACTTTATGTCTTGCTAAACCAAAATCCTGTATTACATTTTAGTTAATTTTCTCATCCTTTATTTGTCTATTGTATGAGACTGAACAAGTCACTTACCAGACATTGCTCCTGGATCACCCTTGAAAAGTGGACTAGGTGTCCAATGGTTTTGCCCAGTTAGCAAATATCTTTTCTGAGGTATATAGAAAAAGACACAAGTGGATAATATTGAGGGTTTCATAATTAACAATAATTATACATAAAATCATTACATATCAAAACTCTAGTTATTTGGATATTTTACTAACAATAGAATACTTTGAAATGATTTTAGGTCTGAATTTTAACCACAGTAAAACATATAGTATAGTAATTAATCAAGCTTTTGATGGCATCTATAGAAATAATACTGATTTTAAATGGGACAACACAAATATAAAATATGTAAACTGGTAAAATACTTCTCAGAAAACACTAATTGTTTAAAAATTCAATCAAAACAACATAAACAGGACAGTTCACAAGAAAAAATAAAATGTAATAAATGGATACAAGCTTTCACATGCAAATGCTTTATCAAGTAATTTTAAAAGGCTTCCGCATATGCTCGTTATATAAAGTAATTAGTTAATATAAATTAGCATTAATCACATACTCAATGATGTAAGCTCCTCTGCTTTAAAACAAGTTTAAGGAGACAGGACTCATTAATTCCAGATATATTTAGTGCATTAAGTCTGCTAATCCATTCATACTCAGATACTTCTGTTTTAGTCACAATATCACCCCTCGTAATACCACCAACAATTAATTGAAAAACAGAAAAACGTAAAAGTATGAGAAGTTTTATCCAATGATGTATGCTTAGCTAAACCATTATTAATATTCAGCTTATTAATGTCATATACGAGCTGAGTTATCCTGTCACGTATCCTTCTATTAGTCTTCTTTACATAGAATGATGCACAAATGAGGTTTGGTAACAGACCAATTTGTCCAGGGGAAATCTTCAGATGGGGGTTTAGGTAGAAATAATAATGGGGTTTATGATTGGGAGGAAGTGAGGTAAGTGCAAGGAGGGGTTTAATAACTGATGACTTGTAGGTAGCTGGGAACAGGTAAGCCTTGGCTTAATTTTTTTAAGAGAGTGAAACTGGGTTTATATTATAATTTTTTTTGGGGGGAGGTGGGTATATATATATATATATATATATATATATATATGTGTGTGTATGTATATATATATATATATATATATATATGTGTGTGTGTATATATATATATATATATATATATATATATATATATATATATATATATGTGTGTGTGTGTGTGTGTATATATATGTGTGTGTGTGTATATATATATATATATATATGCGAGTCTACTTCATATGACTTAAATTTCATTTGACTGAAACTCAAAACACTGACACATTAAAGTAAAAGGTATATGCCCTTTTCCCCACTGTAGTGTGATCCTGGAGTTAGTATATATAGTTAGAGAGGTGTGGGGGGTGAAGCATACACATGGATATTTATAACTGCAATGAATAACTCTTTGCAGAAAACAATATTTACCTAAACTATGTGGGGGGCTGTGCCCCTCACACCCCCCTAACTACATATACTAACTCCAAGATCGCACTACAGTGGGAAAAAGGGCATATATCTTTTACTTTAATGTGTCAGTGTTATGAGTTTCAGTCAAATGAGTTTTCAGTCTTTTAAACTTTCAGTGTTTTGGTCTCAGTCAAATGAAATTTAAGTCATATGAAGTAGACCCATATATATATATATATATATATATATATATATATATATATATATATATATATACATATTTATATGTACACTTTTCATTGCTCTGGGTATGGTTGCTTCTTTAAGTTGCAAACATCTAGTTTTTCTACAGGTGTTTTGGGGGGCATGGGTTTAGGAATTCATGTAGAGAAATGGGGTATTTTCACCAGCTTTCTGGATACACTGACAGCTGTCATCATTGAGTCGCCCTCTTCCAGTGATACATGGTGAATGTGAGTTGTTCTGCTGTCCATCTATAATGGGGGTCATTTTGCTTAATAGTTATCATTTTATTAGGCCACTGTGAGTCGGAATTCCCTTATGTTTTGGTTGTGAGGAGGTTCCTTTATTGTTGCCTTTAGCCCCCCTTTTTGTTGTCGAGGGTAAGGTTTAGGAAGCAGAGAAATTTCCAGTGGATTTGATGCAGTCTCGAGTAGTTAGAGCAGAGTGCAGGAATTCTGCTGCATTGTTTTGCTTCATTATGTTCCTTTATGTTCTCTTATCGTCCTGTGAATGTACTAGAGGGGGAGCAGTTAGCGTGCAACTCTACATACCTCTAAGTGAAATATCATTTGGATGCACAAGTTAATTTGCTCCTTCCTCCTTGGCTGCGATGATCCTATGTATATTCAAGGGTTCTGGTTTTAGATGTATGTTCACTCTGCTTTAGTATGTGGACATTAAAGGGATGACAGATAATAATAATAATAATAATAATAATAATAATAATAATAATAATAATAATAATAATAATAATAATAATAATGAAAAAAGTGTTTATTTCCCATTTAGTGGGTTTACTTTTTATAGTCTGGCAAGAGGGTTGATCTGTTCAATGGGTGAGGCTAGTGGTGGTCCGGATGAAATGTGTCACCGGTGGATCTGTTCCTCATGGAATTTCTGTCTTTCTGGCAAATCACTGGGATGATTGGAGGTTTACAGTTATTAAATAATGAGATGGGGGGCAGAGGGTCTGCTCAGGCTCAATATATGCACTGAGGGAGGCAGTTACATTCACAGAGGAAGGGTTTGCTCAGCTGGTGCACTACGGGTGGCATTGCCTGTTTGCCTTTTTTCTGATTACCATCAAAAAACAAAACATAGATTTCATGAGGGTGGTCGCACTGGTTTGCAGACATAGGACAGTGATTGCTCTTGGGCTGTCATGTCATCAGTTTAACTGCTGCTGAGCAGTGTCTGAATAGCCACCAAGGCATAGCAGAGAAAATTTTGTTGTCATTGCAAGCCGCAACATTGGTAAATGAGAAATCATTTGCAAGCTACGAGGTGTCCAGAGGAACATTTTGCTTGCTATGCACATGTGGTCATGACTTTAGGCAAGGATTTCATTTCATCACGGGTAAGAGTTTGAGGGTCCATAGGTTTGAAGGGCTACATTGCTGGGCTCAGTACTTTTAGGAACATTGCCATTTATAGGGTGGCACAAATGGGCAAAAGGTGGAACAGGTTTTATGGTTTATTAACAGCTTTAATTGAGGCTCACAGGACAGTTAACAGGTGATTATTTAGTTATAGAATAGGCCTTTACGGTAATAAGGACTCAGTTAGATCATGAATTGCTGTGGCCTTAATCGAAGTTCCCTGGGTTGTGATACACCTGGGAGATGTGGCTATGTTATGGAGGTATTTCTCTCATGTTTTAGGCATCTTAACTAACACTGCTGGGTGCATGTTGCATTTGGGATGGTTGTAGAACAAAGTAGCTCAAAGGGTAAGCTGTCAAAGTTTCATTCTATTCAGGTTTGGGGTTGTAAGCAAGTGTAGTGGCTGGGCAGTTGATCAACAGGGTAAGTTTCTGTTAGGGCTTAATGTGGTCATTAAGAAGCATTGGTTACGTGTGTGCCGCATATTTTTTTTTTGTAGGTTAGGTCGATGGCCAGACTGAAGAAGGCCCTAAAGGGGATGAAGGCTGTTGTAGTGGATGTCCTTTCACTGGTGTGGTGCATAATGAAGCCACAAAGGGCAGTGTGCAGAGTGAACAATGGTCAGTGGCCTAAGAGGAGTGGAGTTGCATGGTGATAGATCCTGCTGGGGTGGATGCTCTGGTGGCTGGAGTGGAGCACAATGAGGTCACAAGTAATCTTACTTATTTGGGTTCATTAAGGCACATCAGGGTACTGCATTTTGGATAGTGTGGGGGCAAGTGAGGTATCGGTATGTTGGGGGCAGGGTAAAACACTGGGTATTGTTTATGGGGAGTGTGGGCTTCCCACAGGTGGAGTTGAGTCACATCAGTCATAGGAGCATAGGAAGTTATTAGGCTAACAATTATAGGACTTTTATAAGCCAGCAGCAGAGTGGAGTGGCGGACTTGGGCAAGTTCAACACTTGCATTCAGATGGGTGGAACTCTTGGGCTGCATTTACAGTTATCCATCTAGTTTACTGTGTTTGTAGAGGGCCAGTGATGTGTTCTGTGTGACAGGGCATTTGATTGGGTCTAACTGTTGGGGTGCATTTACAGTTACCCATCCAGTTTACTGTGTTTGTAGAGGGCCAATGATGTGTTCTGTGTGACAGGACTCTGGAGTTTGATCCTCAAGTGTGGCATCTTTGGGGTGATAATCTGACTGTCATGTAGGTATTGGTAATGTTACATACCAGGTTAGGGTTTTAGAGAGAGTAGCCTGAGGATCATTTAATTTATGCTGGGGTAAGTTTTGTAGGTAGGGTTTCAGGAAGCAGTGTAGGTAAACGGGTGTTTTCAGGATATTTTGGGAGCAAGGTGCTTTGTTGTCTGTGTGGGAGTTAGAAGGCTTAAGCAAGGCATGCTTTTGGAGTTTTCCAGAAGCCGTTCATGTTTTAATTCCTTACTAGCTGCATAGGTAACATGGGGGGTAAGGTTAGTTCTGAGTGCTGTGGTTAGGATTCTAGCCAGGATTGTCATTAGGAAGTAGGGAATTCTGGGGGTGTTTAAGGTTATATAGGTATTTAGGGGTTTCAAAGCAGTTAGCACATTAATCAGGAGCATAGTATTGTGGTAGTGCTACCTTTCAGGTACATTATGTTGCCAGAGTATTTTGTCTCTGTGCATCATATGTGAGTTTTCAGGAACTAGTTCATGGGGGACTTGGGTAAAAGAGCATACTTCTACTGTACAGTTTTCCCAGAATGTCCAAATTTTTGCCTTATATTTTGGGCCATTTTCATAAAATTCTGTTTTTCTAGCAATTAGTGTCAAATCATTAAAATCTGGAATTAGAGAATTCCCTTCAGTAAATTCATGCTCCTGTAAGCCTGTTCTATCTTTCTAAGTTGTGACAGCAATATTTGAAATTATTCCTATTTTGGGCTTTGTTCCACTTTTGTTTACATTTTTCTCCAGATTTCTTGGGCTAAGAAGCTGAGAGGTATATTGGGGTGGTATAATTTGGAAATGTAGTCTGGGCAGAGCGGGGTTACAGGAAGAGTAGCACTGAGATATGTGTAGCGAGGGGGAGGCAGTGTAAGACTGATAAGCAGTCAAGTTGTGGCCATGGCAGGATGGTTCATGATTAAGTTTTTTCAGGAGAAATTGTGATTGGCAGGCCACAGGGGCATACATGGGAGCTAGAGAGCATGTGACTTGGGGCGTAGATGCAGGTGGTACACCAGATTTTCTAGAGTTATAGTTCCGGGGAATGATTTGGTTGCATAACTGGCCAAGCTATCAAGTCTCAGGCTGAAATGTCATTATGCAGTAATGTTATATTGGCCAAGACTTTAAATGGTTTACTTGGAAGCATAATCAGTTTTATACATGATGTGTACAGCTTTTGGTGTCTTGGTTTTGGGAGTGAGGATTTTCACTCATTTTGGGTGCATTGATGGGCCATTGCATTTAGTGAGGGAGACTTCATAAAAAAAAAGAAAGAAATTCTTTTGGCCAGTCTTATATCTGTTGGGGAGGATAAAGGGGGGCTGCAGTTAGGCTGGGCGGCATGAAATTGGGCTTGCATGGTTGCAGGTGGCATGGTGGCCCTTTACAGTCTTTGAGGAACATTCGCAAGGTTGCGATGTGGGAATAATTTTGGGGCTACATTTGGAAGGATAACAGAGGAATGGTAATTTAAAGAGGTTATTTCAAGGTAAGGGCATTGTGTGGTCTACTGTGGTTATTTTGGCTGTGGGGGAGGGCTTATCAGTTAAGCTATTTAGACAAGTGGTTGCTTTGGCAATTTTATATTAGGCCACTGGGAGGTTGATGACAGGGATACAGTTGGTTCAGAGGGTATGGTGTACACCAAATGACTTTGGTTTGACCTTTAGGTATGGTTAGGTTTGTTCTGAAGGGCTTTTGTTGGAAATTTTGGGATGAAGAAGTGGGATGATACCAAATGAGTATGGCATTACAGCTATTAGACAACTATTAAATAAGTACAAATATGGAACAGGTAGACAGATAGAAACAATTTGTCAACTGCTGGATAGTGTCTTAGTGAGTAACATATTTGTATAGGATAATAAATATCACCATGAAATTATGGGGGTTGCCATGGGCATCCCCATCGCCAACAGTTATGCAACATTAGTTCTGAATGAATGGGAGGATATTTATGTCAATTTTGACTCAAATCACTGTTAGAAATGTAACATTTTTCAAGAGGTTTGTGGACGATATATTTTTTGTATGTGAGGGGAGTGTAAATGAACTGATTGCTTATGCTGATTATCTTAACACTACTACAATTTTTTTTACATTTTTCCATGCATTACTCATACCATAGTATGGAGTTCTTGAATGTTAATATTGTATATGATGGTACAGAAATACAAACCTCTGTTTTTAAAAAGGAGGTAAATAAAGACAAGTATCTGCACAGAAAAAGCATGCACCCCCCCCCCATATATACAAGGGTATTGTCAAAAGCCAAGTGATGCATATGAGTAGGTTAAACACTAATGATTCCAAATGTGTTTCTCAGATTAATGAAACTTTGGCTTCATTTAGAGAGAGGGGCTAGGAGGATGAAATGTTAGAAGATGTTAAAGGTCATGTTCTATCTAATAGAGATTCGGCTTACCCCCCATTTTTGGTCAAATAGTGAGTAATCATTACAGGGAAAATAATAAAGCTCATAGTCAAGTTGTTCGATATACGACTACATATAGTAGATGCAGGGAAGGTATTAGGAAAATTGTGACCAATAACTGGGGCATCCTCAGGAGCCTACATGAGCTTAACAACACCATTAGCCATAGACCTATGTTCACATATAGAAAATGCATGAACCTTAAGAGCAGATTATGTTATAAGGACATGCAGACAGTGAAATCACAAAATAGAAGGGCTAAACAAGGCACTTTTGCTTGTCATAACTGCTGTTGCTGTGCTCTTATTGAGAAAAATAATACATTTATACAGCCTAACAGTAAACTTTCTTTCACCTTTAAATGTTTTGCTACTTGTAACTCTAATAATATTATCTACCTGGCTGCTTGCACAAAATGTATGTGTTTCTATGTGGGCAAGTCAACCAGACGTTTAAAGGACAGGATTATAGAACATAATTCTAAAAATTAGAAGAGGTATACTGTCCAACTCCTTAGCAAAGCATGTGTCTGAAAATGCCACCCATAGTTTTAAGTTCAGGGTTATGGACGTTGTTATGAGATCTATCAGAAGAGGAGATTTAAACACCAAACTAAAAAATAAGGACTATCAGGGGATTTTAAGACTACAGGCTGAACACCCACCAGGTGTCAACCAGATGGTCTCGGTTAAACCTGTTTTAAAACTCAAACAGATGACTCTCTAGACTAAAACTGTTGTTTATAAAATGTTGTATGTAGTTTTAAAAGTATATTACCTAGCACTTAATTGCATTATTAATTTTGCTTTTATTGGCTGTGTGATTAACTGATATGTATAAGAACTGTGATTATTTTATGTGTGGTTATTAAGCACTGAAGAAGGGTATTGGATACCTGAAAGCTTTGCTACCTTATTTACTGCTCTTATTAAATGTTTTGCTGCTCTGCATTGGTGCCAGTCATTTTGCAGAAGTGGGTAGAGAAGGGGGCCAGGCTTGTCTCTCTTCTATTCCTCCAGTGGTGTTGGAGGTTCATTTCAATGAATTGGGAAATGCAAGTGAGCAGTTGGATGCTGCTTGACAAGTAAAGTAAGCGAGTGGAGGTAAGGATGCTGCTTACTTAGTCAGGGCTGCCCTAAGTTAACCATTATATGGATGTTTATGCCATGATTAATAAATGAAAATATTAGTTGGTCAATGAAGTTCTTTATGGAATTTTAATAAAGGTCATCAGATGTCATTTGGTGTGATGTTTGTTTATTGAAGGGGACCTGGACAAATAGTGCACTTGGCCATGTATACTAAATTCATAATATCACAATCAGCATGATGAAAAAATTCATAGTTGTAGTTAGTTATAGGATGTATAAAACAAGCTATAACATTAATATATTGGCAATAATTACAATTCTTGCAGGGAAAATGCCTTTTGTTGCAGTTAAATTTACATCCCTCACATTCTACATTGTTGGTTTCAGCCATATGTAACGTAACGGTCTTTTCAAGTTAAACTTATTCTTAAACACTATCCTAGGAGATGGAAGTACAATGTTTGCAGTTTCAGGTGATGTCAACCAAACTGACTAATTGTCTTTTGCATTACTTATAATAGATCTACTATTACTTGTAACCACCATAATGTAAGGAAGACAAGTGTCACATGCTGTCATAGCATTATTCTTTATCACTTCATCACAATTAAAGTGCAGACACATAGTATCAATGGGGTGCTGACCAACTTCATCTAATGCTTTATTTATTTCATTATGGCCATACCCACATTTTAAAAAATAATCATGCATCACCCTTACTTCCATATTAAAGACCATATTGTCAGATGTTAGTCTTGATAATCTACAGAATTGTCTTTTTAAAATATTTTTATAAACATATCCTGGGTGCATATTATAGTGTTGTAAACATTTAATTCAAATGTCAAAAAAGTAATACTAGAATTAAGATATAGAATAAATGGCTCAAGATCATCTTCGCTCAAGCCCCATTGCATAAATGTATCATCCCCATCCATGCATAATGTAAAATATACTTAGAAAATTCATTATCTATAAACCCATAATTTTGCCCAATCATACATAACTAGATTAGTATATGTGTTTGCTACAGGAGTGCCCATGGCAACATCTTTACATTGTAGAAAGATATAATTTCCATACCTAAAAAGATTATTCTCAAGTACGATTGCTAATAATGTGCAGGTAGTATTAAAAAAAAAACTATTTGTGTTAACTCTATTGGCACTCAGAATAGTTTCTAATAGAGGAAACCCCTACATCATGAGGAATAGATGTAAATAGGGACTTGACATCCAAAATATCAAAAACAAAGGGGGGGGGTGGCTTGGAGTAGACCTGTGCCATATAGTAAGTTTCCTCATGAAATCTCCTGTATCAATTGCTATGTAATCAATAGTATCCAAATGTGGTTAGTGTTTTTTCATATATATAGAAATAGTTTTCATTAACCAACCACGCTCAGATACAATAGGGTGTATAGGTGGATTATGTGAATCTTTATGTATTTTTGGAAGACCATATATAATGGATAACAAGGCTTCTATAATACAAAAAAGTTCAGGGTAATGGGTCTCAAAGGCAGGCATTTTTAGGATCCAAAGACCATGAGGCACTATACATGCATTGAGAGACACATCAAAGGTAAGTCTCTGCCATTGTATATTCTTATACTGTTGTGTCTCCCATTCAAAATGCACAATCTTAGAGAAGACTAAAATCTTCATAATTGTTTAATCCTTTTGGGGGAATATTAAGGCACTTTTGTAAATAGCTTACAATTTGCTTAAACTGTTGTTTGCTTTTGGTTATTTGTAAGTGTGCAAAATGTTAATAAAACATATTAAAAAGGTAAATATCACAAAATGGGTTAGGTATGAATTACTGTCACCAAGCTAAAAGAAATATTTCCAGTTGGCAATTCTAAATAACCTAGGGCAAGTTTCATATTATAAATCTTATAGTTTTCCCTCTATAATTATTATAGCAGCATTGATCAATCACTTCATTTTCAGAGAAAATTTTTGTAGTCAGAATAATTCACAAAAAAAAGCAGTTTTTGGAATCAAATTCTAGAGTTCAAATAACAAAAGCCATGGACTGATCCTTATCTATACATGCTCAAAATATAAGCACAATATTTCACAAATGCCATTGAATAAATATCGCAAACATTTAGAAAATAAAAGTCCCTTCAAAGTATATTGCAGTGCTTATCCCAATTGTTTGTATGTTCACAGGACTGAAATAATATGTGATTTTCAGAAAAGGAAATAGTGTCATCTCGTTATAATAAGCATGAACACAGAGATCTGCTAAATATAAGGTTGAAAGCAAACTATGAAATTTGGAGAAAAAGGAATCTAACTATTTTTTTTTAGCATATAAACAGAAGTAATAAATAAAGATTGTGCCTTGCATTTTGGACATTCACCAGTAGAAGCAATGTCTGTCATCAATATCCTTAAGTGGAAGGTGGGTAATATAAGAGCTTTCATTGTCCACTGTCCTGCTTCGAAGGTTTGGGTGCATGATAAAAATACTCTTTATGTAGATACAGATAATACTTTATTTTATATGACTGTTTTTTTTTTTAATTCCTATGTGATAATGCTTTTCTTTTCTGTTATAGGTCATGGGTGAGTTTGCTATCTGTCAGACTCCATGCGTTGAAAATGTAGGTACTGGCAGTCTGATCACCACTTGTCATAATGGTTTAGTTTCAGAAAGAACAGAAAAAGTAGCAAATACATTTCTTCTATATTGTGTAACTGCACTTGTAGGTGACAAATGGGCTGATGTCTTAAGTATTTTTATTTCGACTATGAAGTAGAGCAGTGATGGTGTCAAATGCCAGAGGCATAATATTAGCCTTAAATGTCCCAGCTTCCTAAGATGAGTAGGGTGGGAAGGGAACATAGAGTGAGCAGGAGAAGGATAACGCCAGAAACATTTGCATATATTAGAAAACAGGGAAGAGCCTAGACCCAAAGAAATGAAAACTGTTTCTGACAGAAGCACTGATTCTCTTTGCATTTTAAGGAGATAAAGAGGAAGAACGGCTGTGTTGTTGCATGGAGGCCTAATTCACAGCATTTGGTTCAGAATTTGGGCTAGAAATCTCATATCCTATTTCTACACAAAATACAGTTTGGGCATTAATGCAAAGTAACCTAAAAAGAAAGTGATACTTCACTGCCTGGTTAGAAAGAAAGAGCAGGCAGACCATATATACTGTATACACAGGGCACAGAGTTAAATCAGTTTGTGACTTTTGTTCTTCAATAATTATGTAAAGCGAAAATGCTTTGCATGTTGCTGTGTTTTCCCCATATGAGGTGAGTTGCAATTAATCACTGCAGTGTTGCATTTTGAATGTACTGAGCCTTTTTTTGGTAATATGTAAAGGTTTGTTTCAAGTCTGAGTCCACCCGGCATTATACTTGCCTTCATTAGTCTTTACCTCTGATTGATATACTTCCTCGGGTGTTTTACATCACATTATGCAAGCTTGCATATATAAACATATGAATAAAACTTAAGGCTTGATATTTGCAGAGTGTATATCAAATAAAGGCTTCAGACGTGTCATCTAAGGTCATAGTACTGAAAAACACTGGACTGTAGCTTTATCCTCTGGTGGAACAATACCAAGAATTATAAATTCCCTTAATTTCCTGCACACAATCATTCAAAAAATAGCTTCCAAGACTAGCAGCAACATATGTTACATCCAAGAAAAAAGAGATAGTTAAGGATCTGGTTAAACTGTTCCAGACCTCTGTAAAGCAGTTATAAAACTATACAGCCGGACTGAGCCAATTTTTGCACTGGCACCATAACAGTGACACTGATGAATTTGGCAGTGACTCAGACGTTAGCCATTTAAATATGCATAAGCAGAGTTTCTGCTCAAAGATGGCATTTGGTTCATCAAAGTTCATTCCCCTTTGAAAACCAAAGTAAGCATGTTGACTACTTATTTCCAGGTGCCACTCCTAAAAATCCACAAGTAACACCCAAAACAATATGAAAAATTAGATTTTGCATGTCTTATCAAACCATAAGTTATTATGTGTCTGAATATAAAACAAGTTTGCATATTTCAAAAGCAATAAACATTATGTGACAACTCCTCCCAAGATGTCTGCCAGTTAGGGCAGATGCTTATTGCTATGAGACTATTAATGAACTGTTTCCTGAAGTCTAATGTTTGATTCCCTCAGCCTCCTTTCGCTTACTGTGTGATTCTCAGCAAGTCAGTTATCCAGCCAGTACTCCTTGTTCACCTCTTAAAAGGGGCATTTGTGTTAACTGGCTTTCTGGTTAAAATACAACAGAAACTATGATATACTTGATAATGGTCAAGTTCAGGAAAAGCAATTATATAGTTTGAGCTGTTACGTATGCATAATGACCAAACAGAACCATAAGGATTGTTCTGTGGATTGAAGAGATAAGAGTTACTAGTGTTTAGCTTCCTTTTTAAGATTTGTAGTTATCACAAGATACCCCCATGCTTCGGCTCCAGCCACAGATGCAGCCTATAGCATCAGAGAATTATTTTATTCATTTTGTTCTGCACTCCAGTAGGTGTATTATTCATAGCTGTCATGCTGTTTACCAGATACAATGAATCTACTATGGAGGGCTGACAGGTGCAAGATTAGGAATATAACTATGGCCTTCCCAGCCATATCAGAGTGTGATACAAATGGCAAGTTGTGCTGCGGAGAGGGACAGCATGCTACAACACTCAGCAGTTGCGTACATAGTGGTACAGGGCAGAGAAAGTTGTTAACATCCTCTGTGATGACAGCAGTGCAGTTGTCTAGGCCACTCTGTTGCAGGAGAAATAACAGTGATATTATTGCTCTATGGTTAGGCAGACTGAATCCTGGGAGATGCCACTGTAGGGAACGGAACACGAAGAACAAATGTATCCATCAGAATATCATGCAACACACAGCACAGCCTTGGAAACCAGGTGAATAAGCATTTTCTCTGGAAATGAAGGGTAACTGTACATGATGGAGCACAATTTGCTCCCATTCATTTGCAGTTTGGCATCCTACTGTACCCTTTATTGACTCAGTTTTGGATCTGCCTGAATTATCGGCATAATCAGAAGCATTTGCCCTCTTTAAAACAGGATTCTAACTTCTATTTTGGTGCATTTGTCAGTGTTAAGACCCCCCCTTAGACTATTTTTATTGAACTGCTTCTCCAACATCTTTTTTTTGGGCCTGTGCCTGCATTTACCCTTGACAGACACAGCTGACACTTTTTAGGATTTTTATCTATAACCTCTTCAGACATTTTCTTCCTTTATATTTACTTTTATAGTTTATAGTTCATGTACGATTAACAATACTTCACTAGAAGATATACCAAGAGAATGAAGGCCATATTTTATGCAGCACATTTGACAAATTTCATCATACAACGAGTTTCTTTAAACATAGTTCTCCAACATCTGTATTGCCTAAGATGTACGACAACAAGGAATTGATTACTTTATAGAAATGCTGAAAGCTCAAAGGATTGCTAGAAGTAATGAACTCTTTTTCATCTGTAATGCTAAATTTCACAGTTAACCTAACACTGGGCAGTAAATCCAATTTATAGAATTTTAAAAAATAAAAGTACTTGGAATTAAATAGTATACCTCATGGTCTGAGATATTTCAAATGCATTACATTATTGATATAGTCAATGAAAAAGGTAAACTTCCAACAATGAATGACAGCAGCAGCACAAGAACATCTACCAAAATGTCTGACTGTGCTGGTGGCAAGTGATGCTATTAAACAAAATAAACAGAATGCGAAGATTAAGTAGCGACTTGCACATCTAACTTCATTGTTAGCTCCAACTGATACTGAATGAACTGATAAACGTTTTGCTAAGAAATGAAAAACAACCAAGGCTGGACTAAAATGCTGAAAGAAACATGATACAGTATGATCTAGGAGGTTACAATTCCCATAAGTATTTGCTGTTTCAAACAAGGAAGACTACCAAAACGTGAGAGGATGAGGAGCATTTCATGTCTAGAAATAGAAAGTGTTGTCACAAAACCATCTGAAAATTTCATTGAGAAACAAATGGAGATGACCTTAAATACCAGAACAATGGGCATTGTTATCTCTGGCTATCAGCTAAATGATTATGAATTCAGCATGCTTAATTTTGGGTCAGAATATATATATTCATTCTGGTGCCTCAGGGGTTCCAGATAAAAGCTGATAAATACATAAACTGGATAGGAAATTACACTGATGGCAATTTCTTTTCTTGATATTCTGATAATGAAGATATATTAAACAATTACTGCCTATTAGACTCATCCTCTCTGAATCAAAAAAAATATTTTATTCCATCATTAACCAGTATTAGTATTAAACATTTCCCCACTGAAGGATTTTATCTGTGGTATGACAGATTGAGCCAGTGCTGACATCTGTTGCTAAAACATGCTTGAACTTTTATCTATCTAAATTTTATTTATTTATTTATTTATTTATTTATTTATTTTATTTTATTTAAATAAAACTGTACTCAATAGACTCCCAATCTGTTACAATCACATTGCCAGGTTTGCCACTGGCCTGCCTTTTAGAACACACCATTGCATCAACCTTAAACAGCTTGGGTGGCTAGAACTTCCCAGTCTAATCCAATATAACCTTATGATTATGGCTAATAAAATCCTCTATTATCCAGATAACACACCAGCTCTTAAAAATATTATCAACCCCTACAACAATCCAAGACTGATTCGATCCTCAAACAGACTACAAATTCAGACATTTAAAATTAACAATGTAGCCGGTGACTCCCTCTTTGCAAACTCTGCAGGCAGAGCATGGAACCTCCTTCTAGCTGACATTACTTTACTCTCCTCCCTATGCCAATTCAAAGCTAAACTAAAAACAACATCTGGCACTAAACTGGCTTTGCCACTGTAACAAGCCTGGCTAACTCTCACCATGAATGTATATAATCTATTAATCAAAATACTGTTTATTTTTACCCCTGACTGTTACCAGGGGTAACTAGAACTTGTGATATTGTCTATTCATGTCTGCTTATGTTGTCTTTGCAAATATCTTATCTGTAATATGCCTTCTTTGTTATTACTTATCTGTCTACCTTGGTAATATGCCTTCTTTGTTATTACTTATCTGTCTACCTTGGAGCTTTTCTCCCCGGGCCTCCGCTGAAAATGGACATTAATCCAGTTGGACTATCCCGGTTAACAAATGTAAAATAAATAAAAATAAAAATAAAAATAAATACATTTTCTATAATCCTTTTTTTGACATTTTCTTTCTTAATCCTTAGTGTTGTAGTTTATAGACAATGCAAAGAAAATGAATCACCCGTAACAGCTGCATGCATTCTGTATATGTTTTAAATTTAATATTGTGAAATATAATTACTGCATGCAGTGCAATGTTTTCACTCACACTTACTTTAATAAAGTGCCACAGCTGATCCAATGGCAGCACAGTGGTACAGCAGGAAGCATTGTCATCTCACAGCAACAGATTCTCCAGTTCGATTCTCAACTGAGGTGCCTTTTGTACAGAGTTTGCACGTCATCCCTGGGTTCAAGTGAGTTTTCTCCAAGTGCTCCAGTTTCCTCCCACATTCTAAAGACATGCATTAGGTGGATTGGACACTCTAAATCTGATGTTTATGTGAGTGTGTGTTTGTCTGTGTAGTTTAAAAGAGCAGCTGCAACAGGACTAGCCACCCAGTGTATGTGAACATTGGCTCCAGATGATGGTTACTGTCGATAAGACACTCCAACTCCATGTGCAAAAACAGAAGCTTTCTCTATATCTGTAGGCGTATGTTTGCAATTTCACCTTGACCATCATGGTAGTGGCAGTGACACCACTAAGTGATATTACAGATCTTGGATTTGAATCCCAAATGAGAGTTAGTCTCCTTTCACTTGTGCGATTCATCCTAGTAAAAGTGTTCTTTTCAATTTAGTTGTTAGCCAAACCACTGCTTCAGATGCAGCTGGGCTTTAACTAGCATCGACATTATAAGAATAATACAGCTTGGTAACACTGCAAAACATGTCATAAAGTCCACAAATCAAAGGAAAACATAATGCAAGATTAGCAGTCTTTCAGTGTTTATTCAGCACTTGGAACTCAAATGCATTAGCTGACATAAAGCTTGTCATTTGGTAGCCTTGGTGCTCATTCACTGCAGAGTGTTCTAACAGACAAAATGCTGGCTTTCAACATGAAGACCGTTACTGCATGAGGAGCAAAGGCCAGGCCTGGCTAACTAATGTTCCATCTTATGCGTTCAGCTGTTAGCATTGTATAGTGTTTGACTGCAAAGCTGTACTGCCATAATGCCATAGATTACTGTACTGCCTCATTTTGTCAGTCTGGTAACATGATTTACATAGCCTGACTTTCACTTTTGGCAGTATTTTATTCCTTAAAGATCACACAAAAGCTTCTACAGCACAGTAATGGTTTTCTCTTGTAGGACTGAAGTTTAATGTTGAACAGACAAAGGCTATGCCTTTTGCTAGCAAATGTCATGGTGTAGACAGCCCATTACCCAATTCTATTTTTTGCACCCTTTGCTCTTTCCATGGTATAAGAACTAGGTGATAGACTCAACTGAATTGGTATGACTCATTATTGATAACCAGCTCAGGTATGACCTCCATGCAGTGGTGGTTGGTGACTTCAAATTAAAGGAGGGTTGGAGAAGGCAGCAGAATGGGTGGGGTCAACAGGAAGGGTGTGGTCAACTAGAAAGGGGTGGAGGTATGCTGAGAACCACAAAAACTGGGACTTTAATTAAATACACTGCCCTGGGTGATAAACCATCATTATGAGAGCCCAACCAAGACAAAATGAAGTGTAAAAGAAAAAAAATATTTCAATGAATTAGCTACATGACAGCTTACTTAATATCTAGATGGAAACAAAAAGGTTGTGAGGCATGAAAAATAAATTACTTTTTAAATACATTACTGGAATGCCAGTCAAAATCAAGTATAAAAAAACAAGCAGCACTCAACTCAAACCACTTATCCTTGCACTGCAATTCTAATTATAATTTATATTCAGCTTTATAAAAGCACCAAGTAACATGCTGAAAGTAACAATCTCTATGATACCCCCACTTGTAAAAATGGTTCTTATCCAAAAAAGACCTGCTGCCTGACAACAACCATCTACTTGCTTCATGGGGAAAACATGATCAAAGTAAAAAATGAACAGTAAACAAGAAACAAGCTCAAGAAAAATTGCTTAAATAATTACTGCACAGGTTATGGACCACATATGATAGATTGGCATTCTGTTTAGTTTACGGTAAAGCCTGCAAAGATGACTGCAAATCTCCAACAAATGTAATGACCTTCTGAAAAAATAGTAACCCTGTCCGTGATGGTGCTGCGGTAGCATTGTCGCCTCACAGTAAGACGTTGTCCTGTTCGATTCTCAGCTAGAGCGTCTTCTGTGTGGAGACATGCGTGAATGGGCGTACCTTCATTGAAGGTATTGCATCAGAGCTGGTAACTCGGCACATAAAAATCTACTGCCAATCATTAGCGGACCAGAGTTCCACTGTGGCAACCTCTAACCGGGAAAAGCCAAAAGACACAACAACTGTCATATGCATTTCAGTATCTAAGGCTTATACATTATCTAGTTATGTAAATATGCTCTGCATGGTAACAACAAAAGGCTTTCAATGTCAGTAATTCTTTAACAGTATGCTTATTAAAGTCAGTTACAGGAAACTTAGAAAGGTAATAGAATAGTAGGTCTTGCATTAGTATGAATTTTCTGAAGGGTATGAAATCTGAAACTCAACTGTCTGTCATTATTTTCTAACTTCAGTCTTTAATGATTTGCCACTAATTTGCCAGAAAACCACAATTTTATGAAAAACGGATCAAAGATGTGATGCAAAAATATAAAATATTCACACAATACGCCTAGGAACCTGTCAAAGAAGGGACAGTTTTTTAATATTAGTACTGTTAACTTGAGCAGCTGACAAAATAAGAGAATCTACATGCATTTCTGAAATAAAAGAATCTATAACTATGATCAGTATAATTATGTATTAATTATAAACCCTCCACATTTTCTTCCAAAATTGCCATTTTGCGGAGGGATTATTAGGGAGAGAGCAACATTCTGAGCCAAAATCGGGGAGAGTTGAGAGGTTTGGATATACCTAATTCTATAAAGCAATTTATTTGTGTGTACCTCTCAACCACTTAATGCAGGAAATCTGGACAAGGCCAAATATATTGGGGGAACATGCAAACAGTACTAAAAGTTGCTCTTTATAAACTTAGACAGTTGATAGAATAACAGATCTTGCTTTAGCATGCATTTTTCTGAAGAGAATGAAGTCTGAAACTCAATGTCTGTCATTATTTAGTGACTTCATTCCTAAATGATTAGACATAAAACATCAAATTATATGATGAACAAACCAAAAATAAGAACCAAAAATCTATTCATTCTGGGAAAATCTGGACAGTTGAGATGTATAGTTCAGCCAGGGCTGTCTTTGAGTTTGCTGCCCTTCCCCCCTCACAAAATCATGGTCGAATGGGCCTCCCCCTCTTCAGTCATTCCAATGTCCCATTACTTGGCTATTTCACCTCATTTACCATAAACACTGTAATGTGCATACTGCTTTACTTCTATGATGATTTGGATTTCATTTAAAAGCTTTATTTTACGTTTTACAGCAAAAACACTAATAGACATCTGCTAAACAAAGTAATGCAGTCTCACAATGAAAATAGACTTAGCATTAAAACTTCTCTGCCCTTAAAACTCGCATTCATTGAAACAGCATTGAAACCCACATTCAAAGAAAATATATCTCACCAGTGGCAGATAAAAGATTAACTTTGGGCTGTTTTCAAATCATAGGTCCCTTGCACACGAAACATACATGTGTTCTTTGATACACCTCCCTGATTGCATTAAATTATATTCCTTGTATAATAAAGTACAGTTGTTAGAGGGCATTTTAAATTTATTGTTTTGAACATTTTTCCAGTAAACAATGAAACAAAATGCATGCACCAATAATGACAAAACTGCCCAATTCAGAACATTTCCATCAAAAAGTCTACTCAAACTTCTACAATCCACCAGTATCAGTAAATATGCACAATCTCTGTAGAAGTAAATGTCATCTAAATAATTCCACATTAAAGAGATCTGTAACCAATGAAGAGGTTGCTGCTAGCAAACAACTTTATATTTCATTGTTTCATCTACAAATAAAGTGCCTGTTGCCCTTGAGGAATAAATTGCCTATGTTACATTAAAAATGATAAGCTAGTAATATTGCAATAGAGAATGAATGGCAAACTGATAACAGGTTCATAGTTACTAGCTATCTCTGCCAAAGAGGACATTCTCAGGACTGCAGCATCCACCCCCTTTAAAAGTATAACACAGTATAGTATCAGCAATGCATCTACATACTGTGGGAGTAGAACCCACAGCCTTCTCCTTCAAAAGCAAGTACACTACCTGTTGTGTTATTAATAATGCAACAAGCTCAGTATAAGCAGCACTAAACTTCTCTTCCCCTGAATCTCTCAGCTCCTTGTAAAATCCACTCGACACTCAACTGTATCTCTCAGATTTGCAGGACAAGAAATCTAAGAAAAGCCAAATTTTATGGGGGGGGGGGCAAAAGCCCAAAAAACAGGGACACATTTTAAACATTGCTTGTATAATCTTGGAAAGTTGCTAGAATAAAATGCTGTGTCATCCCCATGCATTTTACTGCCAACTCTTGAACCCAGGACCATGTGCACTATAGTCAGAGCAACATACCACTATGCTAAATCAGCTGTTTTGTTAAAGGCAGGAAGACTGAAACTTAAATGGCTATCATTTAGTGAATTCAGTTCTCACCATAGCTCTCAACCTCTTAGCAGACAACACCTGGACAAAGCCAATAATGGGGGAATACAGCCCCCAAACATATTCAGTGACTTCAGTTCTCACCATAGCTCTCAACCTATTAGCAGAAAAAATGTGACAAAGCCAATAATGGGGGAATACAGCCCCCAAAATAGGGACAGATTTCAAGTACTGATCTTATAAACTTAGAAAATTGCTAGAATAAAATGTTTTGTGTTGCCATGTACTTTCTGAAGAATGTGACGTCTGTAATTCAAATGCCTGTCATTATTTACTGAATTCAAAATCAAGAAAACCACAGATTTTATGAGGAACAGAACAACAATATGAGGCACAAATCTGAAATGTTTTCACAAGTGGTGGTGGGTAGGGAATTCAGGCTGAGTTATTCTCCAGTCACCAGATATATTTAACTGGGGCACTACACACACACAGCAGCTTCAAAGTCTGTAAATGTAAAGTCCATATTTGGCAGCTTCAAAATCCTTTCCTGCAGCAAGTAAAGTCCTTCTCGTGAGAGCAAGCAGCTATCCAGCCTGCAGACATTGCAGTCTGATCCCCATCCAGTCTGCATAGACTTCTGGACATCTCTGCAGTCTGATACCTTCCTCCTAATCTGGACTGCTGTTTACCCAGTCCAGATTCCTGCACGCATAAGCAAAGAGTTCCGGGACTTGTATTTTGTTTTTTTCTTTTGTTTTTTTCTTTTCTTTTACAGATGGGGGGCTGCAGTCCTGCAGTCCAATACCACGAGCCACCTCTGCCTCTTTGTAAATTCTATATTTACCAAAAAAAGAAAAATCTACAACATTTTACAGGGTCAAAATATTGTCCCTCTCTCCAGTGCAAAGCAAAGCACTGCAGCAATGTCCTTACTTCCTCTTCAGTTTTGGTAAGCACTCCTGTTCTCTAGTCTACAGGCACCATTCATGCACAGATTTACTTCAGACCACCACAAAAATTGAATCATGACCTCCCATTAACCATTTTTTTACTTCTACTTCTTATTTACTAAGTCCCATTAGATCAGTGACCTCTTTCACTGGGTGGACCCACATGGTATTCATATTGACTGAGAACACTAAACTACACTGCTATAGTGCAATTGTCTGCCTTGCTGTGCCTGTTAAATGGAATTTTATTGCTGTTTTCTCTGTTTATAAAGCTCTTTTTGCTATTTTCACTATTTTATAAGTATTTGTTGGTATTTTTTGCTGTTTCAAAGCAATCTGTTCTACTTTTCCCACCAAGCAGTGTTAAAATAACTGACTTGTTAGATGTTTAAAACATTCTTTAGAGTCTCCTTGCTGATTTTCTTCTGTTTTAGCAGTGCCAAAAAGTGCAGTTGAAACTATCTTGAATTTGAACATTGTCTTTCTTCAGTATAGCTAAATTTTGCCCATAGGTTTGTCTGTATTCCCAAATGTTTGGCACTGGCTAACACACTAAACTGGCATAAGTCTCAGAGGGCATGCAATTCTTCTATTGGTTATCTCATATATATCCTAAAATGTATTAATTGGTATTGCGATCCATGCAAATCAAGTTCTTGAGGAACAATCTTCACTTTATTTAGAAAATAATTCACCTCAGAGTGCCATGCAATTAGGCATGCATTGAAGTAGCATTTCAACACACAATGGGAACATGAATGTTATTAGATGTATGGCCAAGATGGTGGTATGAAGTGACAATTTCTGCTGCTCTGCAGTACAGCAAGAGACCTGCATCACAAAGAAGAAATTGTAGCAAATGTTGACTTCTCTATAAGAATTGTCCATAAAGATCAATAAAATAGATTACAATGTTGACTAAATTCAGGAAAATGGTAAGACATAAGCAGAGATGTTGAAAAAAATACTCATCCCTCATTAGACCCATTATAGAATATAACACCCCGTTTGGTATGTACCTCTCAAGACATCTGCAACAACTGGAAAGGCCACAGAAATACATCACTAAAAGAATCACAGGCCTAAAGCAGATGCCCTATGCTGACCACCTTAAAAAACTCCAGGTATACTCTGTCGCATATCGTCTACTCAGAGGCGATCTCTGCTTAACATACAAGGCCATGTCAAACCCAGAGCTGTTGGATATGCTACACTTAAAGAAATCCCAATCCCTCAGAGCCACACGCTCCAGGGATCTAAACCTTGTCATCACAATAAACAAAACATGCTGGAGGGATAGATTCCTGACCCAGAGACTCCCCAGACTCTGGAATAGATTGCCCATACATGTCAAGCAGAGTGCCTCTTTGGCCCTCTTCAAAAGGAACCTTGACGATTGGATGGGAGAAAGGAAATTCACCCCAGGGATCACGTCATTCGCTCTGCTAGACAGGGGTCCAGGGAAGTAAACAGTGTGGGAAGAAATAGCCAGGGAATTGTTATGGCTAGGCTTGTATAGGCCCTAGGGCTGATAGCCTAGTACCAACTTATGAACCTATGAACCTATGAACCTATTAAGTATAAAACACTTATTTAGACAATGCTTTAATTCGAATGATACTGAGGGGGATATTAGGTAAAGAAGAAAGTGACATTTTTTTTAAATAACTGGCTTTTGGAAAAAAAAGTGGATTATTTGGAGAAATGGGAGAGAAGAAATAATCTAAGAATTTATGGAATACCAGAGAGAGAGAATGCAAGGCGATAGAACAGTTATTTTTTTAGCTGCATGGATTTTGAGACTTTACACTTTTACAGGAGGATCTATTCTATAACATTGGAAGAGCATATGAATCCCCATCTCAACTTCAGTATCACCTACACTAAGTGCACACGATTCTGAGTGAACAGACAACACAGGCATAACTCACAACTTCTTCCTCCTAGTTTTAGTTTTCCTACTGAATTCTTGTAGCTTTAAATACTGACAGAGATTCATAAAGGTTACCACTAGGTGTAGACAACATGTACACTTAGTGTAATCTTTCTGAGTGACTAGAAAGCTCAAAAAATGCATACATATCGCATACACTTAGTGTACACTTGTTGTAGGCATTAATGAATCTGGTCCTTTATATATTCTTTTCTACAATGATCAATATTCAGCACCTTGAATGCCAATGTTTTTATTACAACTAGCCATGTTTAAATTTCCCTTTACTTTCAGATGAGGCTTTGACCTACAATAGTAGAAGTTACCGTTACCTATGTGAAGATCGAAGCATATGACCTTGATCTGCAACGCAGTAAAACAGAAGCACTGAGTAACCCACTAATTAAAGCTACCTGAAGTTGGCAACCAAATCATTGAGAAGTTGGCTGTGTTAAGCCAGCAGGAATTAAATGTAAAGAAGTATGTAGGCACAGCACAAGGGAAAACAAAGGATTAAATAAGTAGGAAAGACAAATATAACTCTCAGTATGGAAGGACACATGATTAAATAATCCTAATCATGCACAAACACCCGCTTAAATAATGAAATCAGCACCTCCACACTTAGCAAGCAGAAAGGAAAAAAAATTGATCATTCTATTACATGGGTCAGCATGCTGCATACAAAGAAAATAAAGCTACAGAACAGAGCAACTTGCAGACTCAAACCACTAAACTTTTCCTTTACAGCCTGTTTTTTTTACTTACTGTTCCAGTGAGCCACTGACAAACCACTGCAGGAAATATTAACTTATACTGGGAGTCACAACAGCATAGGGTACGGGCATGTTTTTTATACCTGTGTTGACTGAAATATTTTGGTTGTCACTAGAGACAAAGACATGCTTTAGACATTCTAAAGACATGCTTCTGGAGCATTTCTCCCCGGGCCTCCGCTGAAAACAGGATCTGTGGAACCTAGTCGGACTTTCCTGGTCAACAAATGTTAAATAAAATAAATAAAATAAAATAAACTATGCTGCATATTCGATTACTGGATTCCTTGGTGGCTTCTGCCAGCTGAGCTGTAGTTTGAAGTTCTGTGCTTTGATCATTGTATAGTTAGCTGCATAGCACAACATTACTGGGCATTTTAGTTTGGAGTGGTGCATTATGTTCCACAGGGTATTGTAAGGCACAGTAGCCAAACTTCATCAGAAAAATTCAAGTAACAAGTGTTCAACATTTATATTGCAAAGCACACCCCCACTAGAAATCAATTAATCCAAAATTAACCAATTAAAATACATACCACTTACACATTGATTGAACATTGAAAAATAAAGACAAAAATGACTCATACTTGAAAACAAAAATGAACAACAATAATGAACAGTTCATGAATAAAATTGTTATTGCTAAAATTACCTATCAAATATCCTGAGCTTCCTGAGGAATATTAAAAATATATTGGAGCAAGTTAAGGATACCAACATACAAGGTAAAATGACACCCTGCGGGGCATGTAGTCAGTGTAAACACATTTTAATTACATCTAAGGTGAGGATTTGTAATAGGGAGATTATTGTTAAGGGTTAATTTAATTGTTATACTCAAGGAGTAGTATATGTGGCTTTGTGTTCCCATTGTTCCAGCATTTACGCTGGAAAGACCCAACGGAAGTTGGCTCAGAGGATATACGAGCATCTATATGATATTCGCCATTGTGACGAAAATAATGCCTTATATAGGCATATTAAAAAATTCCCTGACCATGTTTTTAAATTTTTGGTTTTGCAGCAGGTCAAACGGGGTGACAGGAACGGTCCTTGGAAATTATGGTTGGAGGACAAAGAAGTTTGGTGGCAGGTCTTCCTTAATGCCCATTACCCCCAGGTTTGAATTATGCTATTTCTATCAGTAGTACATTGAAGCTCAGGGTATTGGATAGGTAATTTTAGCAATAACAGTTTTATTCATGAACTGTTCATTATTGCTGTTCATTTTTGTTTTCAAGTATGAGTCATTTTTGTCTTTATTTTTCAATGTTCAATCAATGTGTAAGTGTTATGTATTTTAATTGGTTAATTTTGGATTAATTGATTGCTCGTGGGGGTGTGGTTTGCAATATAAATGTTGAACACTTAGTTGAATTTGTCAGATGAAGTTTGGCTACTGTGCCTTATGAAAGTGCTTACTCTGTGATTTCTACTGGGTCTTTTTGCAGTAAAATATTGTGTTTTGAATTTCAGCTGTTTGGTTAATTTTTTTCGTTTTCTTTACAAGTTGGTGTTTTTTACGGTGGTTTTCCACAGGGTATGTAATGTGGTATGTTTGGGATATAGTGCAGTGTAGCACTCTGTATGTTTTATAGAAAAAGTACCCCACAGTGCAACAATTTCTGCATCATACAGTGCACAAGGAGCGAATAACATGCAGTGCAAAAGTTCAGGGCTACATTTATACACGGGATAAGGCAGCACAGTTCGGAAAGTTTATTAACTGTATTATACTCATGTTCCATTTTTGTGGATTAGTCCTCATTTGTATCATATTATGTATCACAGTCTGTATGCAGCCTTGCCATGTGACGCATCATATTCCCTTATAAGGTTAGTATAGCCCTCCCTTGCACACCGCAGCACTTATCTTGCTGTTGTGCTACAAAAGACGTGGCAGCCATTTACCAGGGACTTGCCTGAATAATGATTCCCACATATCAGTTTGTGCTTGCATGTGTTGTAGTGGTCACTCCTATGTAGAATATTACAACTTAAACACTGGTGGGACCACTAAGTATACTTCCACTGGACTACAGTGGTCTGCCTCCTGCTAGTGCACATCCATTAGTGTGATGTCACAAAGTTTTATAGACAGCTTTGGTATATGATATAACTGTCACTGAGATACTTAGCACTGCTATTCATAGGTCTCAACCTCTAAACAAGCCACTGTGGAACACAGACCCTAGCAATGTGTGACAAACAGTCAAAATGTGGAACACCCTATTTTTGCACTGTGTAAAAACACACCATTTCCATGGGACCCGGTTAAAGTGTGCTTTCCACCAGAAGTATTAACTTAGTGAGTACTGTACAATTTTAAAATTCAGTAAGACACACATGTCAAATAAAACAAAGTCAGCAGAAACCATTGATAAAATGCAATATACTCAGTATTAAATGTACATAACCGTATTCATGTGCAAGTATTAAAAAAATGCTCTTCAGCACTTGATTTTCCAATCCCTCCACATTTTCTCCCAGGTAAATCCATTAACTGAACCAATCAAGGACAAATCAGAGCAAAATCGGGGCAAGTAAGGGACACTTTTAAAATATTGCTACCATTACCTCGAGCATTGACAGAATAAGACAATGTGAACACTTTCTGAAATAAAAGAAGTTTATAACCTGTAATTATTTATTAAATGTAACACACCACCCTTTCTGCAAAAGTCACCAGCCTGGCTCTCAATGAATCAGAGACAAATCCAGAAATAGTCAGGGACACTTAAAATATTATTGCTATTAACCTGAGACATTGACAGACTAGAGAATGTGAATTACTATGCATTTTCTGAAATAAATTTATAATTCTAATTCTTGCCATTTGGAAAGTGCAATTCACCATCTTTTCTCCAAAAGCCACCACTTTTAGGAGGCATTAACAGAGACATAGCTAACAACGGAGTCAAAATGAGGCACTGGTCAATACATAAGCAAAATAAGCAAAGTTAGGTGAATAAAAAATAAACAACCAAACACTGACACTATGTCTGAGTGTTATGCATAGTTCTTATGTCAGCAAAACATTGCATTGACAAACCTGGTGTGGTTCTGTGACTCTGTCTAGGATGTCATAAAGTATTCACAGGAACTTAATCTTACAGGACAATATTATCTACATTAGTAAAGCTGCAAACAGTAATGAACAGTCAGAGAACTCTTTACAGGGGAATATTTTCTATTATATATATTATATATACGAAAATAAAAGAATTTACATAATCAACACAAAACTCCATCATTTCTGTAAGGAGAACATTCTAAACCTTTGGCTTATAGTCGTAGTTCATTTTGCTTAGGAGTAGTGCTAGGTGAGGATCAGTGTTCGGAGGGAACACTGCAATCTTGTGCAATTGTTTATTAATACACATAGTCATAACCCTTTAATGCCCTAGCTGTCTATTAACTAGTAAGTTACATAATACACTTTGTACAGCACACAATCCAAATGGGTTAGCAACAACTAACCTTTCAATTGGTTATAAAACATAAGGTAGAAGTACTGAGGTCATGTTCTAGATTACAATATTAAAAATATGATCACCCAAATCAAATATGTAGATAGCTGATGCTTCAGTTTCCAGTTTGCAGATTCTTTAACCAGTATTGCCAGGTTAAAACTGCTAAAGGTGGCTTAATGCCCGAGTGCCCATTCCAAAAAATAAACATCCAGGTCTTGAAGCTCTAGCAGAATTATGGTACTGTTATCTGGGGCTACATTAATGAGCAGGGGACTACCTTTCATTTGGGCTGTTCAGTGCTAGCTAATAATGGTGTATGACATGTCTCTTGGGATTACACTCATTAATCTAAGTTGTCTGCTCCCAGTCGATAAAACTACTCCCTGGACACCTGAGCATGGAATAAAGTAAGGGGTGTTCCCTTGGCCAGCAGCGCACAGGGTTTTGCTGGATGGAACATAGGCAGCAGTGTTACTTTCCTATTTATATAATTTGGATATGTACTGTACAGTGGATGCCTGTTTGGTGTGCAGTAAAATGACAGTTCTATAGCTGGATACACAATTTTCTCTGAAGTGAAGACTGGCTTTTTCCATACTTCTTTTCAATATACTGTCTATACATCTCATCCAAGGATTGAGAACTTGTTGGATTGACACAAAATAGTCATATTATAAGAACTTTGCATGCTTTTCATAGCCAGTACAGTACTTATGACTTGCTGCTTGTTTTGAAGTAACTGTGATCAAATCAATTCAGATCTAATTGTTGGGCACCAGGGCACAAAGTCCCATCTGTATTCCAAAAAGAAGACATGTCTGTTAACTTAAGCTCGTCATTGAAATAGTAGGTCACTTATCTTTCATACCCAGGTCATTGTCCATCCATGCCCTTCCTCAGCTTTCCAAGTATGGAGTCATTCAGATATTCAAATTTTTCTCTCACTGCATTATTTTGCTGCAGCAGTTCTAGAATTTATGGTTCCACCTTGTCTATCTGGTAATTCATCTTTACAGATTGCTTTAATATATTGTTTTACTGCCCTGTTTTAGAAATGTTGATTTCCAGCTCTCTTTTTCCTTTCAGCATGTCCATTTCTTTAAAAGAATTTAATCTGAATTTCATTTAGTCTTTTCAAAAAGTTTTGATGTCTGCAGACTGTTCTTCATTGGCCACATCAGCTTAAATTATTTCCAGGCCATTTTTATCTCCATGTTGCTTCACTCTTTTCCTCTTTGATATGCCTCTATTAGCGTACATACTCTGAACACACTGTCCAGCTAGCATGGTTTTAATGCCTCTATTAGCGTACATACTCCGAACACACTGTCCAGCTAGCATGGTTTTAATGCCTCTGTTAGCGTATATGCTCTGAACACACTGTCCAGCTAGCATGGTTTTAATGCCTCTATTAGTGTACATACTCCGAACACACTGTCCAGCTAGCATGCTTTTAATGCCTCTATTAGCGTACATGCTCTGAACACACTGTCCAGCTAGCATGGTTTTAATGCCTCTATTAGCGTACATGTTCTGAACACACTGTCCTGCTAGCATGGTTTTAATGCCTCTATTAGCGTACATACTCTGAACACACTGTCCAGCTAGCATGGTTTTAATGCCTCTATTAGTGTACATACTCTGAACACACTGTCCAGCTAGCATGGTTTTAATGCCTCTATTAGCATACATACTCCGAACACACTGTCCAGCTAGCATGGTTTTAATGCCTCTATTAGCGTACATGCTCTGAACACACTGTCCAGCTAGCATGGTTTTAATGCCTCTATTAGCGTACATGCTCTGAACACACTGTCCAGCTAGCATGGTTTTAATGCCTCTATTAGCATACATACTCCGAACACACTGTCCAGCTAGCATGGTTTTAATGCCTCTATTAGCATACATACTCCGAACACACTGCCCAGCTAGCAAGGTTTTAATGCATCTATTAGCGTACATACTCCGAACACACTGCCCAGCTAGCATGGTTTTAATGCCTCTATTAGCGTACATACTCTGAACACACTGTCCAGCTAGCATGGTTTTAATGCCTCTATTAGCGTACATACTCTGAACACACTGCCCAGCTAGCATGGTTTTAATGCCTCTATTAGCGTACATGCTCTGGACACACTGTCCAGCTAGCATGGTTTTAATGCCTCTATTAGCGTACATACTCTGAACACACTGTCCCGCTAGCATGGTTTTAATGCCTCTATTAGCGTACATACTCTGAACACACTGTCCAGCTAGCATGGTTTTAATGTCTCTATTAGCGTACATACTCTGAACACACTGCCCAGCTAGCATGGTTTTAATGCCTCTATTAGCGTACATACACTGAACACACTGCCCAGCTAGCATGGTTTTAATGCCTCTATTAGCGTACATACTCCGAACACACTGTCCAGCTAGCATGGTTTTAATGCCTCTATTAGCGTACATACTCCGAACACACTGTCCAGCTAGCATGGTTTTAATGCCTCTATTAGCATACATACTCTGAACACACTGTCCAGCTAGCATGGTTTTAATGCCTCTATTACCGTACATACTCCAAACACACTGTCCAGCTAGCATGGTTTTAATGCATCTATCAGCATACATACTCCGAACACACTGCCCAGCTAGCATGGTTTTAATGCCTCTATTAGCGTACATACTCCGAACACACTGTCCAGCTAGCATGGTTTTAATGTATCTATTAGCGTACATACTCCGAACACACTGTCCATCTAGCATGGTTTTAATGCCTCTATTAGCGTACAAGCTCTGAACACACTGTCCAGCTAGCATGGTTTTAATGCCTCTATTAGAGTACATGCTCTGAACACACTGTCCAGCTAGCATGGTTTTAATGCCTCTATTAGCATACATACTCCGAACACACTATCCAGCTAGCATGGTTTTAATGCCTCTATTAGCGTACATACTCCGAACACGCTGCCCAGCTAGCATGGTTTTAATGCCTCTATTAGCGTACATACTCTGAACACACTGCCCAGCTAGCATGGTTTTAATGCCTCTATTAGCGTACATACTCTGAACACACTGTCCAGCTAGCATGGTTTTAATGCCTCTATTAGCGTACATACTCTGAACACACTGCCCAGCTAGCATGGTTTTAATGCCTCTATTAGCATACATACTCTGAACACACTGTCCAGCTAGCATGGTTTTAATGCCTCTATTAGCGTACATACTCTGAACACACTGTCCAGCTAGCATGGTTTCAATGCCTCTATTATCGTACATCCTCTGAACGCACTGTCCAGCTAGCATGGTTTTAATGCCTCTATTAGCATACATACTCTGAACTGCCCAGCTAGCATGGTTTTAATGCCTCTATTAGCATACATACTCTGAACACACTGCCCAGCTAGCATGGTTTTAATGCCTCTACTAGCGTACATACTCCGAACACACTGTCCAGCTAGCATGGTTTTAATGCCACTATTAGCGTACATACGCCGAACACACTGTCCAGCTAGCATGGTTTTAATGACTCTATTAGCATACATACTCTGAACACACTGTCCAGCTAGCATGGTTTTAATGCCTCTATTACCGTACATACTCCGAACACACTGTCCAGCTAGCATGGTTTTAATGCATCTATCAGCGTACATACTCCGAACACACTGTCTAGCTAGCATGGTTTTAATGCCTCTATTAGCGTACATACTCCGAACACACTGTCCAGCTAGCATGGTTTTAATGCCTCTATTAGCGTACAGACTCTGAACACACTGTCCGGCTAGCATGGTTTTAATGCCTCTATTAGCATACATACTATGAACACACTGTCCAGCTAGCATGGTTTTAATGCCTCTATTAGCGTACATACTCCGAACACACTGTCCAGCTAGCATGGTTTTAATGCCTCTATTAGCGTATATGCTCTGAACACACTGTCCAGCTAGCATGGTTTTAATGCCTCTATTAGTGTACATACTCCGAACACACTGTCCAGCTAGCATGCTTTTAATGCCTCTATTAGCGTACATGCTCTGAACACACTGTCCAGCTAGCATGGTTTTAATGCCTCTATTAGCGTACATGTTCTGAACACACTGTCCAGCTAGCATGGTTTTAATGCCTCTATTAGCGTACATACTCTGAACACACTGTCCAGCTAGCATGGTTTTAATGCCTCTATTAGTGTACATACTCTGAACACACTGTCCAGCTAGCATGGTTTTAATGCCTCTATTAGCATACATACTCCGAAGACACTGTCCAGCTAGCATGGTTTTAATGCCTCTATTAGCATACATGCTCTGAACACACTGTCCAGCTAGCATGGTTTTAATGCCTCTATTAGCGTACATGCTCTGAACACACTGTCCAGCTAGCATGGTTTTAATGCCTCTATTAGCGTACATACTCCGAACACACTGTCCAGCTAGCATGGTTTTAATGCCTCTATTAGCATACATACTTCGAACACACTGCCCAGCTAGCAAGGTTTTAATGCATCTATTAGCGTACATACTCCGAACACACTGCCCAGCTAGCATGGTTTTAATGCCTCTATTAGCGTACATACTCTGAACACACTGTCCAGCTAGCATGGTTTTAATGCCTCTATTAGCGTACATACTCTGAACACACTGCCCAGCTAGCATGGTTTTAATGCCTCTATTAGCGTACATACTCTGAACACACTGTCCAGCTAGCATGGTTTTAATGCCTCTATTAGCGTACATACTCTGAACACACTGTCCCGCTAGCATGGTTTTAATGCCTCTATTAGCGTACATACTCTGAACACACTGTCCAGCTAGCATGGTTTTAATGCCTCTATTAGCGTACATACTCTGAACACACTGCCCAGCTAGCATGGTTTTAATGCCTCTATTAGCGTACATACACTGAACACACTGCCCAGCTAGCATGGTTTTAATGCCTCTATTAGCGTACATACTCCGAACACACTGTCCAGCTAGCATGGTTTTAATGCCTCTATTAGCGTACATACTCCGAACACACTGTTCAGCTAGCATGGTTTTAATGCCTCTATTAGCGTACATACTCTGAACACACTGTCCAGCTAGCATGGTTTTAATGCCTCTATCAGCATACATACTCTGAACACACTGCCCAGCTAGCATGGTTTTAATGCCTCTATTAGCGTACATACTCTGAACACACTGTCCAGCTAGCATGGTTTTAATGTATCTATTAGCGTACATACTCCGAACACACTGTCCATCTAGCATGGTTTTAATGCCTCTATTAGCGTACATGCTCTGAACACACTGTCCAGCTAGCATGGTTTTAATGCCTCTATTAGCGTACATGCTCTGAACACACTGTCCAGCTAGCATGGTTTTAATGCCTCTATTAGCATACATACTCCGAACACACTGTCCAGCTAGCATGGTTTTAATGCCTCTATTAGCGTACATACTCCGAACACGCTGCCCAGCTAGCATGGTTTTAATGCCTCTATTAGCGTACATACTCTGAACACACTGCCCAGCTAGCATGGTTTTAATGCCTCTATTAGCGTACATACTCTGAACACACTGTCCAGCTAGCATGGTTTTAATGCCTCTATTAGCGTACATACTCTGAACACACTGCCCAGCTAGCATGGTTTTAATGCCTCTATTAGCGTACATACTCTGAACACACTGTCCAGCTAGCATGGTTTTAATGCCTCTATTAGCGTACATACTCTGAACACACTGTCCAGCTAGCATGGTTTCAATGCCTCTATTATCGTACATACTCTGAACGCACTGTCCAGCTAGCATGGTTTTAATGCCTCTATTAGCGTACATACTCTGGACTGCCCAGCTAGCATGGTTTTAATGCCTCTATTAGCGTACATACTCCGAACACACTGTCCAGCTAGCATGGTTTTAATGCCTCTATTAGCGTACATACGCCGAACACACTGTCCAGCTAGCATGGTTTTAATGCCTCTATTAGCATACATACTCTGAACACACTGTCCAGCTAGCATGGTTTTAATGCCTCTATTACCGTACATACTCTGAACACACTGTCCAGCTAGCATGGTTTTAATGCATCTATCAGCGTACATACTCCGAACACACTGTCTAGCTAGCATGGTTTTAATGCCTCTATTAGCGTACATACTCCGAACACACTGTCCAGCTAGCATGGTTTTAATGCCTCTATTAGCGTACAGACTCTGAACACACTGTCCGGCTAGCATGGTTTTAATGCCTCTATTAGCATACATACTATGAACACACTGTCCAGCTAGCATGGTTTTAATGCCTCTATTAGCGTACATACTCCGAACACACTGTCCAGCTAGCATGGTTTTAATGCCTCTATTAGCGTACATACTCTGAACACACTGTCCAGCTAGCATGGTTTTAATGCTTCTATTAGCATACATACTCAGAACACAATGTCCAGCTAGCATGGTTTTAATACCTCTATTAGCGTACATACTCCAAACACACTGTCCAGCTAGCATGGTTTTAATGCCTCTATTAGCGTACATACTCTGAACACACTGTCCAGCTAGCATGGTTTTAATGCCTCTATTAGCGTACATACTCCGAACACACTGTCCAGCTAGCATGGTTTTAATGCCTCTATTAGCGTACTACATACTCTGAACACACTGTCCAGCTAGCATGGTTTTAATGCCTCTATTAGCGTACATACTCTGAACACACTGTCCAGCTAGCATGGTTTTAATGCCTCTATTAGCGTACATACTCTGAACACACTGTCCAGCTAGCATGGTTTTAATGCCTCTATTAGCGTACATACTCCGAACACACTGTCCAGCTAGCATGGTTTTAATGCCTCTATTAGCGTACTACATACTCTGAACACACTGTCCAGCTAGCATGGTTTTAATGCCTCTATTAGCGTACATACTCTGAACACACTGTCCAGCTAGCATGGTTTTAATGCCTCTATTAGCGTACATACTCTGAACACACTGTCCAGCTAGCATGGTTTTAATGCCTCTATTAGCGTACATACTCTGAACTTACTGTCCAGCTAGCATGGTTTTAATGCCTTCCTCTGTATTTATGCTGTGATATCATTTCTTCACCTTTTTTGCATCTTAGTCCATTCTTTTGTCTACAGATCCTCAGCATATAATGGCTACATTGCTTGTATTCTAGCTCTCAGTTTGGAACCTAATAAGAAAATAAAGACATCTTTTGTGGCCTAGAAAAAAAGCGACTTCATATGCATGGAGAGTCCCATGTATTCCTTTTGTGATGAACTGCTAGAATGGACAATATGGAGGAATGAGTTATGCGTAGACAAGGGCATGGGTAACTTACTACACAGACGATCCATATGAAAAGCAGTAGTGTCTATGCACATAAAAACTAGATAGTTTCTTCAAGTCTTTGCCTGCTTCTTGAACTGTTGCTCCTGACTGCTTTAACTGAATTGAGTTTATCAGTGCAAGGAACAGAACCAAAATGGTGCTGCGTATCCCTGCATGACCACATTGTGGTCAGACCCACATTTCACATCAACTGTAGATCTAAGACAGTGCATTGGCCTACAGTATCATATTTACATAGAACGGGCAGACCACTGGCTTGCCTTCTTGATCTGGATTATGTGAGTCAGGCAGTCTACAATGAATTATTCATAATATTAATACTTCTAATACTTATGTATATAGTGATTGTCATATTTAATAGTGATTTTTTTTATTTCTTTTTATTTTTACGTCAATGGTGCCTCTTCGTGCGTTACTGAATCCTATGCATTCTAATATCAAACTGTATGTATATATGCTTTTTTCCGATTACATTGGTAGCAGTGTTTTATTTGATGTTATTTAACTCTCTAGAGCTTTTTTTCCCATGCCTCTGCTGAAAATAGGCATTTATTACCCAGCCAGAATTTGCCCAGTAAACAAATGTCAATAAATAAATAAAATAATTAAATAAGTAGCTTACCGAAGAACAAGGCAGAAATGATAATTAGATTTTGCACAGCAATGTAGTGGAACAGTTATCACTTCTCTAAAGAATTTTAAAATCATGTGACGATGTACAATCTTACAGAGCCATTGTACCTTGATGGCATACTTTCAGACAGCTTCGCAGAAACCCAAAAAACTTTATTTAAAGGATACCTTTCTTCTTACTGCCTTGAGTAATCTGACAGGACTGGAAAATCATATAACACCTGAGAATCAAATTATTTACATGTTCATGTGTTATCTTGAAACATCTTAGGTCTATTAAAGTGCAACAAATTTAATTAAGTTTATTTCATTAATAATTCTGACAGAATGGATTTAAGAATGCTGAAAGTGATGTTGCATCAATAACAACAGCACACAGTTATGCTCCATCTCATTTTAGGATTCTTTTGTTTTATGTTGCATGATATGATCATACGTTTGTTAAGAATTTCACTTCCAAAGAAGTTAAAGGAGAAGGCATTGCATGTCAAGAACTTTAATTAAGGCACTGTACACTTGTTGAATTGCCAGTAAGTTGATCTTGGAGAAACCATTTAAAATGCTTAGGATTTGCTCACCTAAGAACCAAAGATCAAGATCTTTAGCACCACAAAAAATTCTGAATATCTCCGATAAGATATAACTGTAATGCTCTGATCCACATTTGTTTTTGGATATGTTCCATATGTTGCAGTATTATTCTTCATACTTTAACCATGTTGGTGTGACCAATGCTAGCTTATGATTCTTGACTCTGAATCCATTCTAATAATACGTTCTCTCCGGAAAGTCTAACTTTCTCAAATAACTTGCAAGTCTTCTATAGTCATTGGGTGGAGTCACTTGCCAACTCTGGTTATCTGCAGTGGTGCCATGACCATTGATGACTTAGTCCTTGTTGCTCATGTCAGTGTTTGTTATCTGGAACATCTTTTATTATCAGCAATGCTTTTGACTGATATTATTTCTGTCCCCTCCCATTTACTGCCATCAGTGCTCATTTCTGTATAGAGGTAGGCTGGACAGCTTTAGAACTAATTTTGTTCTGATATAATCATTGTTGATAGCTTTTCTGACCAGAAATCCATTTTTATTATTTATGCTCTTTATATATATATATATATATATATATATATATATATATATATATATATATATATATATATATATATATATATATATATATATTAATTTAACTCATGCTTTTATTTGCTTTAGTCTGTTTCTTTTCCAGGTGTTTTCTTGCTATATTTCAGCAACATATTACAACACAGCAGGCACAATCGGCCTCTATGTTTTCAGGAATTCTGCTTCTGTTTAGAGGTAATTTTGTTGAAGGTAACAGTTGTTCTAAGATGCATTTGTCTGTCTCTCTGCCTGCCTGTCTCTCTATGATGTCTGTCCATTTGCTGGCCAGATCAAGATAGGTATCTCTCTTTGCATAAGCTTGTGAGCAGATGGAAGTTATATGACTTGCAGAGGGCCAGATGGCATTGGACAGGAAGCCATTGGGTTGACCATCCAAGTTTCCAGCTTCACAGTACATTTCCTGGAGGACTATGTTCTAGTGTGGCCTGTTGCTATTGTTACTGTTACTACCACTTTAAGATATTTATTTAATGGTTACTACCACTTTAAGATATTTCTTATTAATGGTTACTACCACTTTAAGATATTGCTATTAATGGTTAATTTAGGGGCAAGCACTGCAGAAGAGGAGTTTAACTGAAACACTCCATCTTTCTTAGTAAATATACAAAATATTTTAGCTATGACAGCTAAACCTACAAAACTATAAGCATAAAATACGATGTACAAAGTAGTACAAAACAGTAAAATTTGTTTTTTTTTACAGTCAGGGCATGCCCCCAGCAACCATAGCTGATATATATCTCTGATCCTTCACCCCTTTCTCTGTAATTATGCAACCTCTGAGGTCACATGAATTTGGAAAAGAAGAACATGTCAAAAAATGTGTCTGAGTTCCATAACCTCATAATGTAAGCCCAGAAAGTGGTTGAAAGCTAGCAACTGCCAGTGGTAGACTAGGTCTGCAATCTTATCTGGCCATGGAGAACAGTAACTTAATTCCTCATTCAGCTGATCTGTGCTCATAGAGTGCAGTTTCAGATTTAATTTATCCTGCTTCTTCAACAGCATCTTGCTCAGTGAGTTGCACTTCAACTGGACTGCATTAACAAGGTAGACGTAATTCTTTTAGCGTTCATTTTCTTTATTGTTTGTTTGGTTAATTAATGCTGTTAGTCTGTTTAAGCTTTCTGGGTACTGCTAGTCGCTTTTGTCCTTTGAAGATATGGGTGTTAAAGTGCCGGACAGAAGCTGATAAGCATTTTTATTCCATATATGAGTGTACAGTATGCACAGGAAGGGGGATCTTAAAGAACTCCAGAGAAAACAAAGGAATCACCTCAACAAATCAGATGAGGCAAGGAGAAGCACAAAGAAAGGGACTATAGGCTAGAGTAAAGGGTGGCATGCAAGCTGAGCACCAGGATAAAAGTTGAGATTACTAAAATACCAACACAAAGGTTATAGTCTGATGGATTGCTGGGGAGAGGGGGGTGTTACCAAGTCAGATAGGGTAGCATGCAGATCATATATTTGTCCAATGGGAGATATGACCCAGGACTAAACAGGCACAATGGGCAAGCTGCAATAGACTGGAGCTAGACCAACTAACAGAAAGGGTAGCAGGGTCACCCCAAAGAAAATGAAGCACCGGAAAATGCCTAATAAACTAAACTCAAGAGGGAGAAGATGGTGACTGGATGAGAAGTGGCTGTAGCAGAGAAAGTGTGGCTGCATCTATTTAGCCAAGGCTGCATCTGAAAAGCTGGGGTAAGAGGGAAACCTAACACCAGCCCTTAAGGGAAGCCATAAAACCAGAAAGAAGCAGATTAGCAAGTGAATCAAGCAGCCCAAAAGGAAGGAGAAAAAGAAGGTGTATGTGGACCAAGCAGATGGAAAAGAAGGGATAACAGTCTACCCCTAAACAGAACTAACCTTAATGATTAAAGAAAACAAGGGAAAATTGGGGAATGCACCCAACCACACACAATATCAATGGAGTAAAATTGGTCAGCCAATGGTCTGGTACAAGGCATCTGGAAGACCAATAGGAAACAAGCCAATCAGCAGCATCCCAGGAAGGATAACAATCAAATAGTGACTGATCAATGAGGGGGGAGCAACTGAACATAAATGACCAGTGGAAAGAGCAGATAGAAATCCACCAGTCTCATGTATCATAGGGGTGGCTGGGGACTGGAGACCATCACAAGAAGGATACCTACTGGCAGAATACTAATAGACCATGTGTGAGATGTAGGACATGCAGGGATGTTGTTTATGTGCAAAACGTATGGGAAAAGAAAGGCATGAACTTAAAGAGCCATAGCAATGAATTGCTTGGCATGAGTGGAAAAAAGTAACAAAAAGGAATAGTTGAAATGTTGGTGGTGGAGTAAGATTACAAACAGTAGGAGCTATATGACCTTAGCACTTTTATTTCTATAAACACAGAGAACTACATCAGACCTGGTAGAAATCAGTACAGGGTAAAACAATAGAGTCCAAGGGGCCAAAAGTAAATCATGATGGCAGGCCATTTTATATGACCAAGGAAAGTGATTTGTTAACCTGTGTGAAAGAGTCCCAGTAAAAGATGAGTATCTCTGCAATGAGGGAACTACAGTAAAACTAGTCCTAGGAGGGGGAAGTGGGACTCAGATCTGGGAAAGAGGGAAGGCATCCTTGGGGAAGGGTCACAGCAGTAGCATGCTGCTATCAACAATACTGACAAATTATGACCACTGTTTGAAAATTGGCAGTTAGCAGACAATGTTAAGGCTATGAACTGTTAATGAGCTGCTTCCTGTAGTCTAACGTTTGAACCCCTCTTCTTCCATTTGCTTACTGTGTGACTCTGAGAAATTCATGCAGTCATAATTGTTCAGTGGAAACTGAAAAGCAGGATAGGCTCATAGGCTCAACAAATGTCTCATGGACCAAATAAGTAATAATTACTGATAAACTTATAAAACAGCAAATAAGTAATAATTACCCATAAACTTATAAAACAACAAACATCCATGTAAATTGCTGCATGGGAGGGAGTAGTAGACTAGTCTATCATATCTGAACATGATAGTATAATGAGATACAATATCACAGTACTCAAAGGATAAAGAACTGGAATAGAACAGATAACAGTAAAATCACTAAGCACAAAATGGTACCCACCCCATAAGTCTAAAATAGAAACAATAAAAAACTAATTTATAACTATAAATTGAAGGTATATAATGTCACTCCTTAAGTACCACAGAATATAATTGGAAAGCAAAATAAGTGCAAAGTATAGACATGGGTTTAATTATAAGCACCAAAAATGGAGTAGAATGGTTCAACTAATACAAGGGGCAAGGAAGACCAGTGGGAACAGGCCAGTCACCAGTGACCCAAGGGTAATAACAGCTAATCAGAAATTGCTTCATGTAAAGGAATCAAAGAGCAGAATTTGACCAATATGAATATAAAATGGGAATCCATACTAGCCAGGTATCACGGGGGAAGTAAAGGATCATAAGCCCTTTCAAGAAGGATGTCTTCTGGGGGAATATTAAGAGATCATATAAAAAAGAGAGGCTGTGAAGGGAGAGCAAATAAAGCATGGGAAATAACTGAACGTATGGAAACTGAGCAGCAAGCTGTATGTCTTCAGTGGTAAAAAGAAAGAAAAATGGTGCAAAGTTTGGAAACAAAAAAGACAGTGTATGCATCAGCCTAACCAAGGAGGAAAGCTTAGATCTGGGAAGCTGAGGGAGATCTTCACATTGAGAGCTACAAAGCCTTAGAGCATTCATCACTGAAGACTAGAGGACTTCATCGGACCAAGGAAGAATAAGCACAGGATGACACAACCGTACCTAAGGAGCCATTCACGAGTCGAGGCTTTGGGCAGGGGAAGTGAGCTATGATTTGCAGAAGAAAACAGATCACTCCAAGGGTGCAATGCATTCAAATCACAGAGGGGAAAGTGTTACTTAGATTTAGGTAGTGTGGAACTACCTTTGTGAATGAGTCAGCATATCACCACACCTGTAAGTACCATGTTGGCAACTCATAACCACCAACCACAAACATAAACTGCTGAAATTAAAGCCAGTTAAGGGCTCTGATATGATATAATATAAATTATGTTAATGTGTGGGTATGTTTTCTACAATCTGCATTGGATTTACTATACTGTGTTCTCAAATTACTAAGGGAATTTCTTGTATTTCAGTTGAAAATGTTCCCTATATAGCTGCAGCATTTTAATTATAGTCTGTGCTGGACAGAAATAAAAATAATCTATGACATCCTCCTGCTCCTGTCCATATTTAATCTTTCTTTATATCTTATTACATGCATTCTATGGTTGTACTACCTTCTAGAAAACAAAATGCTTATCTGATTGACAAACTTGCTGTTATTGCCATCATATATCATAAAATAAAGAAAAACAGAAAAAGAACACTAAAAAGAATCTATCTGTATATACATATCACTGCAGTATTTCAAAGAAAGCAGTAAAACATAATTTCCTGTTCTGTTTGCCTTATACTACCGAGCACATATATTCTAAATCAGGTACTAAAGATACTGAAACAACGGTGACCAAAATGTTGAAATGCTTTTGCTTCTGACATTTACTATCTGACAAGTGGCAATTAGAGAGAAGATGAATATAGAAGTTGCAGAATTATGGGTTGCAAAAACTGCAAGGCACAATTGGTTGACAGAAGAAAAATGCAGGGTTTGCTGAAAGATCCTATTAAATGCCAATTAAAGATCCTGGCTTGCATGATCCTTTGGCAGATAGAGTACCTTCCTCTGCATCCTCACCATCTTTAGTGGCACTCAGTGAGGCCACATAAAACGGAAGTCTAATAAAAGCCAGTTCATGCAAGAGCTATCACCATAATGTAGCACTTAGAAAGGCAGAATTAGCAGGACAAAAAGATGTCTGATATTGTTGCAGAAAAATAAGGAAAAAAACTGAACACTATATGTACATATTATTGGACGATTGGCCTAGCCCTTAAATCTGTGTTATTTTTTATGAGTTTTACCATGATTTATCTTTCTTGCTTCTAATTCTGTTACCAAAACCCTTTCTCTTTTTTTAAATGTTCTATTACTAGTTCAGTATTAATGATTAATGCATTACATACGGAAGCAGCTGGAAATCTGAATGTTCTTTTACTTAAATTGCTGTCCATTGTATACATATGTTAGTAGTACATCTTCTACAGAATTGTTAATGCACAGCCAAGTTATTGCAACAGCAAAAGCAGCTTAAGAAAATTAGTGTACTCGGATCCGTTCAGCTGTACCTGAGTCTACTGGCTGTATCAAAAGAGCAGAACTAAAAAATGAAAAGGAACAACAGGATTAATCCATGTCACATGATAAGTCTGTTGTAGAGAAATACGTTGAGATAGCTTCACTATTTAGGCTCCGGCCTCTGCAGCCATCTGTGTCTCTATGTGTGTTGGAAAGTTTGTTTTTATCTGTCTGTCTGTCTGTCTATCTGTAGAGGATGAAGAAATTATAACAAAAAATAAATTCACTAGTAATATAAATGACAAATGCATTATTTTGTTATGTTCATCTATCTTGAAATGTCACATGATAATGCTTACAACATACATTTCTGGAATAAAACAATGCTGAAATAATGTAGTGTAAGGCTTACCACATCAGAAAATGTGTCTCTTTTGGTAAGTTCCTTGCATCTGTAAGGACTTTAGATCAAACTTTTATAAACTAACATATTCCAGACTTACCTGTCACCACCTAAAACACAGATTGTTTCAATCTGACCAGAATGAAGAAGAGTCTTGCACTTTTAGAACAGTATTATTCAAATCAGCTAAACAGCCATATGACATTGTCTGAGTTTCAGAGATGTTTAGTGCAATACACAGTGAGTGCAATTTATTGCAAATGGCAGCAGTGCACAGGGTGTGGGTGATACAGAGACAACAGACAGCGTGGCTGAGCAAGGGTTAAAATCATACGTTATGCGGCCGTAACTCTTCAACATCTTTACTCAGGAATTAGGGACAAAGACAAAAATAATGAGGTACAAAGACCTAAAATCAGAGACAATTTTTCTAGATTGATGTAATTCATTTAGAAAGTTAGTAGAACAACAGTTTTGCATTAACATACAGTTTATGCAGAAAATGAAGTATGAAATTATTGACAGATTGATAGCAGTCTTAGTGATTTATCAGAAAATCAAAAATGTTATGGGGATAGGGTAAAAATATGAGGTAAAATCAGGGACTTCTGCAAAGTCGGTGACAGTTGAGAGCTATGTATGCAACACATGCAAATAACTACATAATGATATGTTAATTAGGAATCTCATACAAACGAGGCACGTAAAGTATGTAAATAATAATACCAAGTATGGCAGAGTGATTCAGAACTATAAATAGAGGTGCACCATGTAGTGGAGGAGACATATCCTGAACATTGAAGATTTTTAGTGCACAGAGAAATGGAGATGGCTGGAAGTAGCAACAGCTACTGCAGAGCAACATGTTAGTGGCCACTACTGAAGCCAGTGGATTGTCTCACCAGTGTCCATGATGTTGGATGCCAAAGCCATATGTGCCAAAGCAGAAAGGTACCAACATCACCTGATGTACCATCACCTTACTGATCAGCAGAAGTGGACCTCTGCGCATCAAACATAATCATGACCAATTAAATTTGTGGGTTGACAGGGCACACTCATCAGCACTTGCACAGGTGTTTGGGAGAACACAGTGACAGATGATACTATGAGAAGTTAGGGATCTCATTTTCCAGTGGTATGGCTGAGCTGTGATTTTATGACTATCGACACTGCCCACTATCTTGGCTTGCAGTCTCTTTGCATGTAGCACTCTATGAACTAGGGGATCAAGTCTATGTACCATGACAGAGTGCCCCATGTTAACAGCCTATAAAACATCATTGTCCATGACCTGGATAACAGTCATGATAAACAATGGTATCCTGTTTGCTCTCATAGAATACTGAAGGCATGGATCTATAGGACTGTTCATGAGTAGCCTGATGAGGGTCCAAGGTGTTGAGCCTGAGAAATGTCACCACCCAATGGAATGATAAGAAATCTTAGGCTATTTGACCAGAGACCATATATTTCCTGCCCGTAACCATCCTCTGCCTCTACCAACCTTTTCTAGGATGGCAAGGCGTGTAAGTCCCGGAGTATATTTTTGGTTACTAGCCAGTTATTTAAGCTATGGTTTGAAGGCAAAGAGGGAACTGCACTGCTTGACACGCAAAGGGTGTCTATTCTAGAGTGTGTGTTTGGAGGAGGGTGCTGCATAATGAACCTATCTCTACATTTAGTTTTATTTATTCTCTGCTGTAGACTCAAAGCTGTTGTTCTAGTGTTGGTTGTGCAGTTTGATAAATTGAGAAAAAGGAGGTTTCAGATAATAGAATCATGAAGGACATAGAAAGCAAGGCACAGGTCTGTATGACAATGAGTAAAGGGAGAGTGACTCCTGCCTTTCCTAATAGCTAAGATTTTTGAGACCAAAGATTCATTTTGTTAGGATCCTCAGCAGTCTTTTGAGTTTTTTGATATGTCTAGTGAAATGGCCAGGCCAGGGCAGAGTACAGGGGAACAATAACTTCCTTGGTTTTGAAAGGGATGCCATGTTGATTTATTGAGATAGATAAAAGGACATCATGACTGTAGAATAACAGGTGCGTTGTACCTTTAAGAAGCATTTCCAAGATTTGTGTGCATATAAATACCAAGCACTTATTAGCTTTAGTGCCATTTTGAAGGTGCAGCCAGAATGTTAACATCTGTGCATGATAGCTAGTTTGTTTATAAGTTAAAGTTACTTAACCTCATTTATGATGTGTTTGCATACAATAAAGCTGCTTGAACAAGAACCCACAATGCTCGCTTGTTTTATCCTGACCTGTCGAGTGACATGGTATCAGAAGCAGGATAGCAAAGACTATTGCTCAGAGCCATGAAGTGCAGAGGTAATGGTGAAGGCAAACTAAAAGAACTGAGAGCAAAAAACAAGTTAAAGGTAAAGAGAACACACACAAATGATTTATTTATTAAAAGAGGTTAAACAAAGCATTACAAGGGCACAAAATATATTGTTAAGCAAATGAATAGCACAGAAACATTTATTAAGCAAGCAAGAAGTATAAAAGAGCTCTTCAATCAGATGAAATGTTTGAAACTGAGTTATTTGATAAAATGAGTATTAGAAAAGTACATAAAGGGTTCAGAATTACCTCAGAATTGTAAAACAAGGATGTTTAAAGTAAGACGAGCATGTTTAGAGTTAAAATGAGCACAAGAGAGTATAATGGGCATGAAAAGAGATTAAATGAGCAAAACGAATATAACACAAGGGCATAAAAGGCACATTAAGAGATTCAATGAGTGAAATTACTATAATAAAAAGGGCAGAAAAGGGCATAGTGAGTATAAATAAAGCAAACCAACAGGATGTTTTTTGGCAAATTACTGTGTTTTGCCACAAATTACTACTTTGTATTGATTAAAGCCTTGAAGACCTTGCAGACCCTCTAAAGCCAGCTATGAAGGTAGAATTGTGGCTGACACCAAAAACAACCACAAAGCCTTCTATAGCTATATCAAAAATCTCAACAGATATAGCCAACATATTGGCCGACAGATTCAGTGCCAACTTTACCCCCCCCAAGGGACCTATCACAATACCAGAAGAAAGCCTGGTACCCTCCATTTCAGTGGCACAGGAAAAAGCTGCATTGTCCAAAGCCAAGAATACAGCATCCATGGGACCTGATAATATCCCTGGCTGCATCCTACATGAGCTACAAAATGAACTGGCACCACATCCGTGTACCCTGTTCAATCACAGCCTTACCTCAGGCTATTCCCCAAATGAATGGTGCACTGCTACAGTCATCCCACTCCATAAAGGGGGAGCAACTACAGACCCTGGGAACTATTGCCCCATTAGCCTGATGAGTCTGGTATGCAAAGCTATGGCGTGAATCATTGTGGACCTGCTTAACAAAGATATAGATGATCTCCAAACTCTTGACCCCACACAGTTTGGCTTTAGCAAGGGGAGATCCTGCCTGCTGAACCTGGTTGACTTCTTGAGGCAGTCACCAAGGCTGTGGATGAGGGTAAGACAGTGCATACACTCTACCTAGACCTTGCCAAGGCCTTTGAGACTATTCCCTACTCAGGTATCATTGACAAACACACCAAACTAGGCATCCATCCTTACATCACTAATTGGGTTGCAAATTGGCTCACAGACAGGACCCACAGAGTGAATGTTGTGGATTCCAGGTCAGACTGTTGACCAGTCATAAGTGGAGTCCCACAGGGCTTGGTTCTGGGCCCTTGCCTGTTTGGCATCTACTTCTCAGAAGTCCAGTCCAACACAGGACTTTGGCTGACCAAGTTTGGTGATGACTGCAAGCTAGGGGTCATTATCAACTCCCCAAGTGATGCAGATATCCTACAAAAGGGCCTCTCTGAGACCATTGACTGGTGTCGGAAGCATAGCCTGAAGCTTAATGTCAAAAAATGCATTATCATCCCCTTTGGAAAAAACTCAGTTCCCACATATTGCCATATTGATGGGAGCCCACTGAACACATAAGAGATCTGGGCACCCAGGTCACCAGCCACCTCAACTTTGACCACCACACTGCCACTGTGATCAGAAAGTCCTTGTATGTGGCACATCTTATAACCAAATGTTTCACATCCAGGAAGAAAGAGGTCATTATCCCTCTCTACTCATCCCTCATTAGACCAGTCATCAAATATAATGCCCTGTTTGGCATGTACCTGACCAGACACCTACAACAGCTGAAGAGGCCACAAAAGTATCTCACAAAAAGGATCCTAGGCCTTAAACACATGTCCTACATGGACAGACCCAAGAAACATCAACTGTTCTCAGTCTCTTATAGTCTACTTAAAGGTGATCTCTGCTTCACTTACAGAGACATGTCTGACCTAGCCTTACTTGAAATGCTACACCTAAAGAAATTCCAATCCCCCCACACCACATACTCCAGAGATCACAATCTCATTACCACAATTAACAAAACATGCTGGAGGGACATGTCCATCTCCCAAAGATTGCCCATCCTTTAGAATAAGCTTCCCATTTATGTCAAGCAGAGCACCTCACTGGCCCTCTTCAAGAGAAATCTTGACGAGTGGATGGGTAACAGAAAGTTCACTCCCGGGATCATTCCAGTTGCTCTATTGGATAGGGGCACTGTGAACTATCGGGTGGCACAGTGCCTGGCAATTTTTTTGGGCTAGGCTTGTAAAGGCTCCAGGGCCATTAGCCTAGTACACACCTATGAACTTATGAACCTATGAGTAGCATAACTAGAGTTGTTCGAAGTATCTCAAAGTGTGTAAAAGTGCTTATAGTGTGTGCTTATTGCTGTGCATTTATTCTGAAGAGTTTGTTGTGTGTAAAGTGGAACTATTTCATGAGGTGCAGTCAAGTGCAGCTATTTTGAAAAGTTTTTTTGTGCCTGAGTGTGTCTGTTCACAGAGTGCCACCATTACAGAATGTCACTTGCACTATACAGAGTTGTCTGGCAAAGCGCAGGAATTTTGGGGAAATTCCAGTGTGCTGTGTACTGTTTATTCGCAAAGTGCAGGTATTTTGAGGTGTTTCTCACTTTGAACTTCTCCTGCCTAATACTTTCAATTGCAATTACTTAGAGGCAATATTTTCACAAGGTGCAATTACTTCTAAACAGTTTATTCATAAAGTGCCATTACTTCGAGATAGCTTATTCACAAATCGCAATTACTTTGAAATAGTTCATTCACAAATTGCTATTACTTCCAGATAGTTTATTTGCAAAGTACAGGTACTTCAAAGTGTTTCTTGCTTTCAGCTTCTATTGCTCAGTTTATTTGCACCATGCAGTTGTTTAAAATGTTTCTTAAAATGATGACAAATGATTTTGGCAGTAAAATGTTGATAGATGGCTTTGGCATTAAAGCGATTACAAGATAAAGGCTTGTGCAGTAAAATAATTATGATAAATGACTTTATTATTAAAGCCTTTACAAGATAAATGGCTCATATAGTAAAATAATTTCAAGGCAAGTGGGTTTTACAGTAAAGAGATTTCAAAGTGTTACAGTGCCCAGGAAACTTATTTTGTGAAATTCATTTATACAAAGGCTCATTATGTTGTTACTAGTACTGGCTTAAATTTCAAGCACATGTATACATGTATGTGCAATTGTCTGTGTTTGTGCATATTTGCAAGAGTTTTCACTGAGACATGTCAATATGACAGACAGATTTTGCAAACCACAACCACTCATGTTTGATCAGAATATTGCAGAGAATTGGAGAATATTTGAGCAAGAATATGATATATTTATGCAAACAGCTTATTGTGATAAAGATGCATGTACCAGGGCATTCATTTTGCTGAACCTAGCAGGGTCAGAGGCCATTGAAAGAGAGCGTTCATTTGTCTATGCACCAGCAGAGTATGAAGGTGAAGGAGAAACTTGTGTTGTTGTGCAGGCTGACTCAAGAGAAGACCCTGAGTGTTTAAAGCGCAAATTTAGAGAAATGTGTAACCCCCATATTAATGTTACACTAGAGAGGCATTTGTTTTACATGAGAGATCAAAAGCAAGGGGAAACTTTTGCAGTTTATATTACAGACCTGAGAAACAAAGATAAAATGTGTAGGTTTGGTGATTTAAAGGATGAATTGATCAAGGACATACTTGTGTGTGGTAATAATAATGCTGCTGTGAGAAAGATTTAACTTCATTACAGTGATTTAATGCTGAGTAAAGCCATTGAGATTTGTCAGATTTATGAAGTTACAGAAAGGCACACAAATATGCTTGCTAGTGAGAAGAGCATGGTTTCAGTTGGCTCCAGAGCTCATGTAGACAGCATGCAACATATGACAGGCAAAAGCATTCCTAAGCACATGGCAGCAGCAGCAGCAGCCCCTTAGCAGATTCCAAGAACAGTTCAGTTAAAGGAGCATGCCCAGCGCAGAACCAAGGGTATCTAGTGTAAAACAGACATTGTTTAGTACAGCATAAGAGTGAATTAGCAAAACCCAAATCAAGCTTTATTCTTAACTGTCACAATTGTAGTGCCAGCCATGAGTCCAGAAGAGAAAAGTGCATGGCATTTGGTCAACAATGTCATAAGTGTAAGAAATGGATCCATTTTCAAAGATTTTGTAAATCGAGTAAGCCTCACACAGTTACAAAGATGGGTCACACCAAAAAGCAAGTTAATCAAATAGACCTGCAACAGTTTGCTTTCTGTGGAGATGGTGTGTCAGTAATTGGTGAAAAGATTGATGCAGTAGATTTATTGGCAAGAAATGAAGTGTTTTGTACTGTCTGGATCAATGGTAAATCCACCAAGCTCACAGTAGATACTGGTTGAAAGTGTAATGTCATGTTTGGAGATACTTTTGCAAGGGTCAGATCTAGTGAACAACTAATTGTGACTAGTTGTGTGAAACTTGTAGCTTATGGAGGTGAAGAAATTTAAAGTAAAGGCTCAGTAGTGCTTTCATGTTATATGTCTGAGAGCTTTTATAGCCTATTGTTCTATGTGGTTTGAAAACTTGTGCAGTCATTAATGGGTCTCAGAGACAGTTTGAAAATGAATCTACTTTCTTTTACTAAAGAAGTACATCAGATAAGCACATATCCTAGTTCCAGCTTCACCAGTACTATTTTTTCAGAGTATGCTGATGTTTTCGATGACAGATTGGGCAAACTTCCAGTTGTGTATTCCATGAAATTAGACTCAGAAATCAGTCAAGTGGTCAGGCCAGCAAGAAGAGTTCTGATAGCTATGAAGCATAAGGTCAAAGCTCAGTCAGACAAAATGGTGCAACAAGGTGTAATTTGCCCAGTTGCAGAACCTGCCAAATGAGTGTCGTCCATGGTAGCAGCTCATAAAAAAGGCTCAGATGAAATCAGAATATGTATTGACCCAAGAGATTTGATCAAAGCATTGAAGAGACCACATCATCTCATCCATACAGTTGAAAAGGTTGCACCCCTGATACGGAATGCCACTGTTTTTTCTGTCTTAGATGCAAAGAGTTTGTTTTGGCGAGTGATGCTTGATCGCAAATCTTCATTACTGACTACATTCAGCACCCCATTTGGAAGATATAGATTCAACAGAATGGCATTTGGAATAAATTCTGCAAGTGAAGTCTTTCAGCATGGAATGGAGCACATTTTTTGGGTTATCCTTGTGCCATAATAGTAGATGATATATTGGTCAAAGGCAGTGGTGAGGTAGAGCATGACAGATATCTTAAGAGAGTTCTAGACAGAGTACATGAAGTGAACTTAAAGCTCAATCCTCTGAAGTGCAAGTTCAGACTACCAGAAGTTACATATGTAGGTCATTTGTTTACAAGTATGGGCTTGAGATCAGACCCATCCAAGCAAGCAGCCATTCTTGAAATGTCAGCACTAGACAATGTGCAAGTACTACAATGTTTTCTTGGTATGGTCAATTACTTAGGCAAGTTTATACCAGATTTTAGTGAGTTGACAGTGCCTGTGAGAGAGCTCACACATAAAATTGTTACTTGGTCATGGCTAGATCAGCACCAGAGAGCATTTGAAGTTATTAAACAGAAAACTGCTGCCCCACCAACATTGAGATAATATGATGTCAACAAACCAGTAAATGGTTCAAAATTTGGTTTAGGTGCAGTTATTATTTAACAAGGCAAGCCAGTAGCCTACACATCCAGATCACTTACCTAGACTGAGATGCAATATGCTCAAATTGAGAAAGAACATTTTGCAATAGTGTTTGCATGTTCTAAGTTTCATGATTATATCTATGGTCATGAAATCCTGATTGAAACTGATCATCAACCTTTAGTTACTATTTTAAAGAAGCCTATGCATTCAGCTCCAGTGAGATTACAAAGAATGATGCTCAAATTGCAAAAGTAAAACTTCAAAATGGTTTATACGAAAGACAAACCTCTCTATCTGGCTGATACCTTATCCAGAGCACTTAGAAATACAACAGAACAGCTTCATGCAGAGAATTTTGACTTAGATTTCATGGAAGTGCATAATTTTTCTAGCACAAGACTTGAAGAGCTATGAGATCATACAATGACTGATCCAGTTGTTCAGAAGCTCAATTGCTATATCAGTGTTGGATGGCCATCAAAGCAATCCAGTGTACCACCAGAAGTGCAATCTTGCTTTCCATAAAGATATGAGTTGTTCATGGAAGATGGCATTATTTTCAAAGGTCCTAAAATTGTTGTTCCTGCTTCCTTACAACAAGAATACATCCAGAATTTGCAGCGTGGTCACCAGGGTTCTGAATCTACTAAGAGAAGAGTGAGTGGACTAATATTGTGGACTTCTCTAACGAAAAACATTGATAGAGTACTTTCTTCCTGTTCAGTATGTAATAGTACTGAAGGGCATTTGCAAAGAGTGCTACTTCAGTTAAGTCAAATTCCTGATCTACCTTATTCAGTTGTAGCTACTGACATATTTGAGTGGAACATTACTTAGTACTGGTAGACTGTTATTCAAACTGGTTTGAGATCAATCTACTACCTAATTTAACTTCTACTACAGTCATTACTAAGTTGAAACGTCATTCCTGAGTCCATGGCAGTCCACAGAAATTAATCTTTGACAATGGTATGCAATTCACCAGTGCATTGTTTCAGAAATTTGCCAGAGAATGGGACTTCGTACATGTTACTAGCAGTCCAGAGTATCTGCAATCGAATGGACTTGTTGAATGCGCAGTACAGAGTACAGAGCAATTACATGAAAAGTCAAAGCATAATACTGATGTTTGTTTTTTAATTTACTTAATCTTAGAAACATACCCCCTGACCATATACTTACCTCACCTGCTGAGAGACTTCTACCTAGGCAAACCAGAACAACATTGCCTATCAATTCTAGTTTATTGAGGTCTAAAGCTAAGCATGACCAAGCCATCAAAGCCTAGCTATCTAGAAAGCATTATTTCCAAAAGATCAGCTATGACCAGTTGAGCAGATTTCTTTGTCCATTGAAAAAAGGAGACATAGTGAGGATACAAACAGCAAATGTTTTCAACTGGATTGGTCAAGTAACGAGTTTTTGGGCAGAGCCACAATCCTATTTTGTTAAATCCGATGGTGTGGAGTACAGGAGAAATCACAGACATCTTCCTGTAGCAGAACCAATATCACAGCATCATATCTGTGATAAAGACTCTAACTCTAAAAGCAATTCAGATGATATTCCTGTTCCAGAATATGTCTTGACTCCTGATACTGTTCAAGCAGATGATTCCAGTGTTCCTAACACTGAATGGTCGGCAGAGACAATACCAGTTGCTAAACCAGATCCCAAATTTTATGTCATACAGATGATCACATTTCAAAGCCTAGTGTGAAATACACAGCAACTTGGATGTAGTTGTGTATATGTATCTAGCTTTATATAATTGCTTGATGGAAATAATTTTTATGTAAATTGCATATTTATTACTATCAGTGACAATCCCTAATTTATTTTCTCAAAGAGGGAGGATGTAGAATAGCAGGTGTGTTTTACCTTTAAGAAGCATTTCCAAGATCTGTGTATGCATATAAATACCAAGCACTTGTTAGCTTCAGTGCCATTTTGAAGGTGCAGCCAGAGTGTTAACATCTATGTGCATGACAGCTTGTTTGTTTATAAGTTAAAGTACTTAACCTCATTTATGATGTGTTTGTATACAATAAAGATGCTTGAACAAGAACCCATGATACCCACTTGTTTTATCTTGACCTGGTGAGCAACAATGACTATGGTCGCTACATGGTGATCAGAGGAGAGGAAGACATCTACACAGTTGCTTATGTCTTTGATGACAGACTGAGGAGTGGGATGTCATTGATGCAGTAGGTGGTAGCAATTTGTTGTTTGCTAAAGGATATGATACTGCATTTCGTAGCATTTAGTCTGAGCCCTTTCCAAGTGCACCATGTATAATTTGTTGAGTTGACAACAAAACCCAACTTCAAATCATCAGTGAACTTAGTCAATCATAAATCCTTGTTGTCAGTGTTGAGATGAGAAAAATGAATGCCAAAAAGGAGGTCCAACTGAGGACATATCACTGACCCTGAAAACATGTATTCAGTCATTAAGACTGTATCAAATCTTACTACATAGAGATCTGTGTTTAAGGTTATTAGCTTGTTTTGAATCCCATCATGTGGTATGGTATCAAATGTTCTAATACACTGACGTGAAGTTTTTCCACATTACTACCATGATATTCTTTAAAATGTGCAGCAACTGGGCTCTCCATCTTATATTTCTTTATGTCCCTAACATGTTCTAAAATTCTAACTTTAAACACCCTTTTACTTTCACCAACATAATATTTATTACATGGGAATCTAAGTACATAGACAACCCCCTCAGTGTCACATCTAAAAATATCTTGTGTCTCATATTTTTTCCATTAATATTTGGGAAAAGCTTAACCACAAAATTACAACAGGAACACCTTCCCAAGGGAAGGTACCTTTAAGGCTACTTTCCCTTCCGATATTAACCTTAGGAGCTTTAAATCTACCTCTAACTCTTATATCTCCTATGCTCCTTCCATGTTTATGTGATACACAGGGTTGTTCTTCCAAAATATCACAAAATTCTTTTTGTTGTACCAAGAAGCCCCCCCCAAAAAAAAAAAAATTAAGTGATTGCACTAGATCAATACTAAACAAACTGCATTTAGTTACAAAAATGAAATTCTCTTTCTTCTTTTCTGTATTACTGTCCAATGTTAAATATTTTCTATAATATCTGCCTATGGGATTATTACCCATACACTTTTTTACCTTTTCAAGACCTTCTACCAACACTTTTTGTCATAACCCCTCCTTTCTAACATGGAAAAACTCTTTTCCATCTCATTTTCCAAATCTTGGACCTACTACACAGCCTACGCAGATCATAAAGTGTGGGTGGATGACAATTACTACCATGTAGAAACCGGTTACCACTTTCAAATTTTTGATGAACCCTAGTCAGTAGAGCATTGTCCACTTTCTCTAACACCACATCTAAAAAAGGCACTCTGTGTCCCACTTGTAGAACATCAGATTTTAACTGAAACCTATTATTATCTAAACTTTCAACAAAATCTTTCACCTTATGCCAATCACCTTTACAAATAAAAATTAAGTCATCAATAAATCTAAAATAATTAATAACATATTTATTAAAACATATTTTCTATAAATATATTCATTTTCGAAGAAACCCTTAAACAGGTTTGCATACATGGGGACAAATGTTGGCCCATGGCTGTTCCCTGTAGCTGTTTAAATAATGTACCATTAAATTAAACAAAATTGTTCTTTAAACAAAAATCTAGTAACTCAATAATATAACTAGACACAGGGCTATCACCTAAAAAGTAACATAATGCGTCCAAACCAAGTTATGCTTTATACTAGTATATAAGCTAGATACATACAGTGTAACAAAATATATTTCCTGTTCCCATTTACCCCCTCTATTTTTTTAAAAAAATCAAAAACATCCTGTATATAAGAAGGTAACTTTACTACTATAGATATGAGATAATTATGCAAGATGGTAGCTAAATTATGTGTAAAAAATACATGCTGAATCAACAGTTTTATACACATTCCTATCATTTAAATGCTGATAACACATCTTTAAATACTGAACAGAATACATTACTACCAATTTGCCCCCTTGTCAGCTGGTTTAAAAACCGTGAGGAATTTGCAGCAAACATCTTGGCCAACATGTTGGCAATGCTATTAGTATTTGAATAAGAGGTACAATTATTGATAAATTCTGCTCTGTGATGTGAAATTTTCTTTAGCTTTCTAAAGTCGCTGAAGATGATCTACATTCTTGGAAGGATTTGTTGCTCTTAATAGCTGCCTTCAGTTTCTTGGTGATGTGTTTTATATTCTCATTGTGATGAGAGGTTCTGGCCTTATATGGTAATCTAAGCAGTTTCTTCCTTCTGTTGTAAAGTTTATTTACATCATGGGGGTTGGGGGTGGGGTATTGAATTTGCCACTGTATTTGGTCCTGGTGGAAATAGCCATATCACAGCTTATGCAGATCTATAGTACTACTGCAGTGAAATATGAAAGCAACACCCCTTTGCAGCTGCATTGCATATCACATTATATCTGAATGTGTGTCCACGTACATGGGACTGCCAGTTTGTTTTCTTGAAATAGACCTGTGTGACTGGTCACAGCTACTTCTGCCACTGTGGAATACAGAGCTCCAGCATAATGCGACAGAGAGAGTGATATTTTCTTGTTCTTCCAGCACGGGAAGTTTCATGAATGCCTGCTAGGGCAATCTGATGGGCCCTTGCAGAAAGCTGATGCCTGGCACAGGTTTGCCAGATGGTAAGTAATGTCACTAGTGTCACCTGTTTTGATGAATAGTATCATCATTGGAGCAGCAACCTGTGGGGACACTGGGAAAATATCTACCTGATATCTGTAGTAATGTATTTATCACACTGTAACCCATGCAGTACCTTGTTTCCAGTGGGTTAGTGATTATCACTTCCGGGATTGTGGATATCATATTGGAGTACATAGAGCACTACAATTACTCACTCAAACTAGGAAAAACAATGTGGAGCACCTTTCTGATATAAGAACGATATTAATCTTTGGTAACCAACTTCCAGAGCTGGTATGCTCTAGTGTGAAGATGCAGGATAAACAGCAGCCATCAGAGAACATTGCTACAATGCTAAAATAGGTTTAAAAGTTTTAATACACTTCATGCTGCAAACCTTGTGTGTACGTGTGTCTATTAACACAAAGTATACAGCTTTTAAGCTATTAGACAATCAAAAATACACTTTGCTTCTGGTCATTGTCTGTGAAGCGGCAGATGTGTATTACAGCTTCTGAAGTAGTAAAAATCTTTATTTTCCCTGAATTTCATAGTACATTGGAATAGCTGAAGATCCATGCACTACAAAGAATTACATGACAGCACTAAATGCTTTTCAAAGCTGTAAAACACTTAGTGCTCCTCTAAGAGTTTTTTTTCTTCTACCCCCCCCATAACTTTGCTCTTTTGTTCAAGTGAATTTCTTGACATCCATGGCTCAAGCATACAACAACTTAATCATGACGAAAGCCGTCCATAATCCTTTTCTTCACATAATCCACTGGAGAGGTTTGTTATGATTAAAAAATGATTCAACATTTTTAAATAAATGAAACTAAGTATAAGATCTGAATAAAGTTTATTCCACCTACTGTTGTTACACAAATGTAATAACTAATGTATTATTAATAATAATAATAATAATAATAATAATAATAATGTTGTGTTGTTGTCTTTCGGCTTTTCCTGGTTAGAGGCCGCCACAGTGAAACTCCGTTCCGCTAATGATTGGCAGTAGATTTTCATGAACGCCGAGGTGCCAGGTCGACATCCAACCTTCAATGAAGGCACGCCCATTTACGCATGTCTTTAATAATAATAATAATAATAATAATAATACATGTTAGACATCTTCAAACTGAGCAGTAAATAATTAAGATCATATTTCAGAATAGTTTTGTACTGTGGGGACATGGAATTGGTTTGAGATGGTTGTCATTCTTTTTACTGTAACTTATTATAAACAAAATGAAGGGCATGGCCAGGCAAAATATTTACATCGAGGGTCACTTTATAAAGAAGAATATAGCAATGCTTATTTTAAACTGAACATTGTGAGACAGACTCCATTCAAAAACACTTCCATTTTGACATTACAGTCATCACTATTTATATATTATTATTATTATTATTATTATTATTATTATTATCTCTCCTTGAGGATTAGACCAGTGCAGTGAAATTGTTCTTAAATGAGCCTTTAATGATGTGTTCTTTTTATTAGCGTCTGATTTCCTTTAGCTAAAGCTACTTTCTCCTATTAGCATTTTTGCTTTTTGACATATCTCTTCATTTATCTATTCTGTTCTGCAAATATGTTCCACCTGGAAGTGAAATATTTATGATAATCCTACTTGCCCAATACATCATCTGTCTTCTGTACTTAATAAAATAATTGCAGGTTTACTTTTTATTCCTTAGATAAGCATGCTAACCCCCCCTAAGCACGTTGGTTTTTCAGGTGGTGAGCCGAGAGCAGAATCAGTTTAATGACTTGCTTAGTCATATATTTGGCATATAAGAATGAAGGGATCACATTCAGGACTGCAGAATGAAGATCATTAGTAGGTCAGAGCCATAAACTATGATGCAAACCATATTTCTAAATATATAAACAGGATTGTTTTTATACTGTGAATAACAAAAGCAACAAGAAGGATAACAGCATGCACAGTTGTCTTTTAACTCAAAAGCTTACAACCAAATGTGTCATGACTCATTTAGCATTACTATAAAACAAATCACATTTGACTCCTTCCTAAAACAGCATTTAATAAAGCTGTCATAAAAATAATAAGCCAAAAATGGAGAGCATTGTTGTTAAGTGTTCATGTCAAAAGACACTTCATGCAAACAATACAAATGTGTAGAGCAGACAGTTGTTCTGGTGAAGTACCAGATGGCTTGAAACCCAACAGTTTTCTCAGCTTATGGCTTATTGTTTTCATGACAGGTTTATTAAATGCTATTTTTGGAAGACAGTCAGATTTTACATGCTTGATGCACAGTTGCCCAGTCGTTAAAGAATATATTAATGATTTAATTAACTGATTATCTATCTGTGTGTATGTGTGTGTGTGTGTATATATATATATATATATATATATATATATATATATATATATATATATTCGAACGTTGGTAATATCAACTAAAATAAATGAATAGTCATATGACTGCTTCTGAGAACATTACTTTGTGGGAGGAAATTTGCCGTTTTTACGCTATTGTGCAATCTCGAGTTGGTATATATAATTAGCAGTGGTTTTGGCTTTGCTTTTTTCAATATTGTGAGTTTTGATCCTTTGGGATTAATAATTTGCCATTCACTCTTCTTCGTCTTTTGGCTTTTCCCGGTTAGGGGTCGCTACAGCGGATCATCTGTCCGCTCATGATTGGCAGTGGAGTTTTACAGTGTCGAGTTGCCAGCCTAGCGCCCAACCTTCCACAGAAGGTGCACACACATGCACACACTCACACCTAGGGCCAATTTAGAGTGTCCAATCCACCTACTGCATGTCTTTGGGATGTGGGAGGAAACCGGAGCACCCGGAGGAAAGCCACGCGATCACAGAGAGGACATGCAGACTCCACACAGAAGGCACCCCAGCCGAGAATCGAACTGGAGAACCTCTTGCTGTGAGGCAGCAACGCTAACCGCTGCACCACTGTGGCCACCCACAATAATTTGCCATTCACTATTTTTGTATTTTGTGTGTGTGTGTGTGTGTGTGTGTGTGTGTGTGTGTGTGTGTGTGTGTGTGTGTGTGTGTGTGTGCGTATACGCATGGACATATGTACACACACACATGCATATATAAATATAGATACAGATATAGATATATAAAACAGTATCATTGTTCTTTGACTGCAAGCATCATTACATCACACAATACTAAAAATATGTCAGAAGAAATGATCCAGTAAAACTCCCTTCTGAACACTGCCATTAAGTCCTACAGCATGGGAGCAAGTCCTAGCCTCCTTATACAGTCAACCGATCGGTAGTGTTCACTGAGGTGTGCTTTGCTGAAAACATTTACAATAATGCGTCATGTGATGATGTGTGAATCAAAAACACAAGGGCATATATATAAATATAGGTACACACACACACAAACACACACACACACACACACACACACACACACACACACACACACACACACACACACACACACACACACACGTATATACGTACTAAATGATAAATGTAGTTATGAGTACAAGAACAGAACTATGCTGTTGCTTGCTTGTGAGCTGGTTTACTTGTTTATGTACAGCAGTTATACTCTCATGTTACATTTAAAATGGTTATAAGCAAAAGCCATGGAATGAATACAACCTCAGTATTCTGCGATCTGGTAGTTACCTTGAAGCTGTCTATTTATAGTTTGACATTACCTCACATTACAAAGCAGTGAAACGTCTCATTACATCATGGCTAACAGAGGTGGGCTTATACAAACTGTGCAGAATCATAAATATTTGGCTGTTTACAGCTGACAAAATTTATGTTTCAAAGACCATGTATGAAGAATAGTGAAACAAGTAAAACAAAAACCAGGGTGCTACATCAGACCAGTCAATAGGTTCTCAGACTAAAATAACCATCACAAAGTATGTTCCACAAATACTCAGTAGCTCCATTATATTAGCAAATGCATGTGACAATATACCCTTTAGATGGTTATTTCTTCTCGTAAAATAACATGCTTCACAGCAGGGACACTGCCTGTTACCAACAACTGTATAATATCAAATAAAAATGGGTAGACAAGCTTAACTAACAAGCTAATGGACATTCAGTGTATGTTCTGTTTCATTATTTGATACAGATAACTATGCCTTTGTCTTTTTACTAAGATGGCACCAGCCCAGTAGGCTACAAAGGTCATCAAGTGCACAGCAGCTTAGAGCTCCAGATATAGGCAACTGAGCATCAAACCATGCGTTATGCACTGCATGGAATACTGAGCAGATCACTGTGCTCATGCACTGCATGGAATACTCAGCAGATCACTGCACTCATGCACTGCATGGAATACTCAGCAGATCACTGCGCTCATGCACTGCATGGAATACTCACCAGATCACTGCGCTCATGCACTGCATGGAATACTAAGCAGATCACTGTGCTCATGCACTGCATGGAATACTCAGCAGATCACTGTGCTCAAAACACTTCAAGTTTTTATTACTTTCAAAAGATACTGGAAAAAATAAATGTGTACAGTGAGGCATTATCTAAAGTTCTGCTGACTGGTTTTATGGTTTTATGCTGTATGGAAATATATATAAGCAGTTCATCACCTAGTATTTTTGTTACTTTTGTTACTGGCATTACTTTTCATGCCGCAAAGCAACTCTTTGGAATCTTGAAGAACTTTCAAAAGATAAATTTTTCTAACATTCATTTCAAGAAATATTAGTTAAAATACATGTCCTCAGTGTACTTGCGTGCATAATATCATCATCACCAATCCCCTTTCTTTCTGTTTTCTACATGGGGTTGGGTTGTCATGTCAACTGTCGGACACACCTCTCTCTCTATTAAACGCTACTCTCCTGCCATCTTCAACACTCATGCCTGACTGTTGCAGGTCTTCTCTCACACAATCCATCCACCTCTTTTTGGGACACCTTGTTCCCTCTTGTCTTCTTCTGTCTGTCCCAAATCTCCTTTACCAGATTGTTTTCTATTTTTCTACATATGCCCAAACTGCTGTAATCTGTTCTTATCGACCTTTTCTGCAATTGGGGTGAGTTTGGCTTCTGTTCTTGTATCATCATTTCTTCCTCTGTCCATAGTGTGCACCCTACTGCCCATCTGAGGCACTTCATCTCCATCACCCCTAGCTTCTTCATCTGCTCTGCTTTTACTGCCCAGGTTTTTGGACCATGCGCTAGAACTGGTCGCACCACTGTTTTGTACATCTTACTTTTTAGCTTTTTTGGCATTCTTCTGTTATACACTATACCTGACACTCTGTGCCAGGTGGCTGCAGCCCCTCTGATTCTAGTTTTGACCTCTTCATTCAGACTTCCCTTCTCCTTAACCATCCCCAGATACATGAAGACATGAACCTGTTCCACTATTTTCCCTTCTATCTTCTTTTAATTTCCCCATTTGCTGTCATTAGCACTGTCTTATCTGTACTCAGTTTCATCTCATGTGACTTCAGTTTTGAATTCCATTCCCCTATCCTTTGCTGAAGTCCTTGTTCATAGTCTGCCTGTAATGCCACCAAAATTCCATGTTAGCCACTCTTGTATGTGAACATGTGACTGTCTCTCTTTCTGAACCATGTATTGACTATTGTCAAGTCATTTGCCTGACAGAAGTCTAGAATGGTCTTTCCTTCTTTATTCCTGTTGTCCCCCCCCCCCCATGTTGACCCAAGCAGTCTGTAACACCAGTTTCTGTTGTCCTGTTGTATCTAGTAAGTCCTGCAACTGCTGTCTGAATGCACCCTTTTCCTCACCAAACCAAGTATAAATCTCTATGTCACAAGATGGGTTGCCAACTGGCTCACTGATAGAACCCACACTGTGAAAATAGCAGACTCCAAATCCGACTTCAGACCAGTGACAAGTGGAGTACCACAGGGTTCAGTCCTAGGTCCTCTCATGTTTGGTATCTACTTTTCTGAAGTACAGGCTAACACAGAAGGTCTTTGGCTAACGAAGTTCTCAGATAACTGCAAACTAAGAGCCATAATCAAAACTCCTAACAATGTGGACATCCTACAAAAGGGCCTCACTGAGACATATGCCTGCTGTCAAAACCATGGCCTCAAGCTCAATGCCAAAAAGTGCATTGTCATCCCCTTTGGTAAAAACTTTGTACCCATGAGCTACCACATAGGTGGTAGTTTACTTAACACCGAAAGTGTGATAAGAGACTTTGGGACACAGGTGGACAGTAGTCTCTCCTTTGATAATCACATCGCTACAGTAGTCAGGAAATCCTTCTACACCTCATCGCAAAAGGTTTCTCATCCAGGAAAAAAAGAGATCATGGTTCCCCTCTACTGGTCTCTCATTAGACCCATTATAGAGTACAACACCCCTTTTGGTATGCACTTCACAAGTCAGCTATAACAACTGGAAAGGCAGTAGAAACACCTCACAAAGAGGATTACCGGCCTCAAACAGATGCTCTATGCAGACCGTCTCAAAAAACTCCATCTTTACTCCGTCACATATCGCCTACTCAGAGGTGATCTCTGCCTAACATACAAAGCTATGTCAAACCCAGAGCTGTTGGACATGCTACACTTAAAGAAATCCCAATCCCTCCAAGCTACATGCTCTAGGGACCTAAACCTTGTCACCACAATAAACAGAACATGCTGGAGGGATAGATTCCTGTCCCAGAGACTTCCCATACTCTGGAACAAACTACCTATCTATATCAAACAAAGCTCCTCATTAGCACTCTTCAAGAAAAATCTTGATGATTGGATGGGAAATAGGAAATTCACCCTGGGGATCACCTCTGTGGCTCTGCTCAACAGGGGCACAGGAAAATAATTTTCTTGGGTGGTGAAAGCCAGGGTACCTTTTTGGCTAGGCTTATATAGGCTCTAGGGCCAATAGCCTAGCACCTACCTATGAACCTATGAACCCCGCCATGGAGCATAGACTGAGATTATGAATACTGACCTGTTATTAGGCTGAAGTCTGATTGCCATAAGTCTGTCACTAATTCTGATGGCATCCCTCACTGCCTTCTGAAGCCTCTCTCTCACCACAATTCTCACAACATTTTGAGCCAGTCCTCCTCATGAGTAGTAGACTCTGAATCTCAGTCTGGATACATAGGACAACAGGCTTCCTCCTTACTATCATGTCATCCACTTTCAAGCACACATAGGATGTCCACCTTCTTCCTTACCATCATGTCATCCACTTCCAAACTGCATCCTGTCAGTGATCCTACACTGAGTGCAGCAATTCTTAGTTCATGTTTGGCAGGTTGATTGGTTTTGCATCAAGCTTTCACTCAACAGAGCTATCCCAGGTAACTCAAGCTGGGCAAATGGACACGAGCTGGCCTGTTGCTTATTGTCCCAAGACTGCTGGGCTTTATGGCAGACACACACACTGGCCAATAGGGGCACATACTCCCCTGCCTTTTTTAGCATGGATCCCTGGCTTAGGTCAGATCCACAACGTACTTATCACCTACAAATACTCATGCATATTTGGCGACATTAGTCGACACAACCAAATCACCTAGAGCCATATTTTACACCATTGAGTGGTTAGCCCTGCCATAGCTTGCAGTCTGTGGTCTGTGTTATCCTATCATAAGGATACTGTGCACCACAGTAGATGCCCAAAATGGTTGTTTTATACTACTCTTCCCCTGCCTATTCTGACTCATTGAACATTGACAATATACTAGCAAATAAGTTCAGTGCCAATTTTACTCCTCAGATGACTATCCAAAGCCCTACCATACCTGAATCTCTTAAACTCCACATCATTATTAAAAGCATGTACTGAAAGTTCTGTTCAACATCAAAATCACTTCCTCTGTGAGATGTTACAATTTAAGAGGCTGTTTAGTAAACAGTACTAAACATGCCCTGGTAGGCACTGCTCCTTAAGCTGGTTAACCTGAGCCTTACAACTGGCTTTATCCTGGAGGTATGGCACACAGCAGCGGTGATGTCACTCCATAAGACTGTCACCACTATAGACCCAGACCCCATGAACTATAAGTCCTTCAGCATGACAAATCTCATTTGTAAAGTCATGAAACATATTGAAAATAGCCTGATACATTTTGACATTAAGAATGTCATCAGGCTAGACAAGCAGTAGTTTAAATACTGTCTTATGAATCTGTTGAACTTTTTTGAAAGAGCAACACAAGATGTTGACAATGGTTCTGCTGTCAACACAGTATACCTTGATCTGACCATGGAATTTGCACCATTCTCCATCCTAGCACAGTTAGTAAACTTAATGTATTACAAATAGATCCCTAACTGGTAAAATGGATAGCTCGCTGGCTAAAAGGCAGAGCCCACATGGTACAGGTTGTAGGTACAGCTTCAGAGAGTAAGAGTGTACTGTTTTACAGGGCACAGTACATGGACTTTTTTTATTCAATATTTAATTTTTTAGTCTCCAGAACAAGTACCAAGTTTTATAGCTAATTTTGCAGATGACTGCAAGCTGAGAGTCATTCCGAAATCTCCCACTGACACCCAAGCTCTTCAGCAAGAACTTACATTTGTAAATACCTGGTGTACAGAAAATGGGATTAAATCAGATGCTAAAATAGACAACCCCTCATCGGCCCTTTATATTTGTTACTGATCGGGCCAGTAACTGAATGCAACACCCTGTTTGGGGTGTACCTTACTAGCCATATTAAACAAGTAGAAAGACTGCTGAGGTTCCTCACTGCCTTAAAAACCCTAAGCTACCAGAAAAGATTAAAATAACTGTCTCTTTATTTAGTATCATATAGACTCCATGCATGAGATTTATGCCATGCTTTCTATACCATTAGAGAAACAGTGGTCCTGTATCTCTTATACCTTCACAAGTATCACAGTTTCATAAACACTAGAACTAGGGATCTAAATCTTCATCAGCAGATTAATAGAACATGAACAGGTTCATGACTTAGTGTCTTTCCCACCTCTGGAATAAATTCCCCCTTGCAGATCAAGTGCTGTGGGACACTCTTCCTTAAATGACACCTGGATAATTGGATGAGTATTTATAAATTCATTCCATGCTTGATTATGTTAGCTCTCCTTGAGAAGGGTATTATATTCTAATGGTGGGTAGTGGCAAGGTGTAATGTCACAAGTCTCAGTTGTCATGACTTTTCCTATGATAAGATTATTCTACTGTATTGGAATACCTTGTTCTTTGTTGGCACTTTTCCTGTCAATGCATTGAAGAGTAAATTAAGTTCTACGAACTTGTTTTTCTCTTATGTTCCTTTGATTTGTACTGATAATGTAATTTAGGCAAGCAATGCTTTCCATTGGGAAATTAATATATACTATCTGTCTATCTGTATGTACAGATTGCTATCTAGAAATAATATGCAGGGGGTAAAACTGAGATTATACTTTGGGTTTGCCTTGGGTAGGGTTTCACTGCTTGGAATGACAACCAGATATGGCCTTTCTGTGCATCAATGCATGCTGCTGGCTTAGCAAGGATGGCTACACAGGGCAGATGCTGCTACACAGCCTGATTACTGCCAACGTCCAGGCCACATAATAAAGCTTTTTACTGTGCCAGGCTAACTGCTATTCTGCAGTTTACTCTTAACTGGACATACTTGGTCCTGAGAGCAATGCCTGGAGGACCAGACGCTCATCAGAGTTAATTGCTCTTTCTTCCATCCCTACAGAGCATGATTGCTACTATACAATAAAAATATTTTTAATTTTTTTGCCCACTGTGTGATTGCTGAGCATGAAGAACATACATTGCTTAGAGGCCATATGACTGCAATTATCAGTTTTTACTCAAGAAAGAAGAATGATTAAGAAAAAAAAGTTTTAGAGGAGAGAATACTTTTAGTATTCATATTCCATATTTCAAAAGTTGATCAATGTAGATTAGTAGTGGTGCAGTGATGGACTAGCTGAAAGTAAATATTATTGCAACGGTGCTGCCCATCAGCAGCTGAATGTTACTGTGCTATTTCAGTAGGTAATTAGATGTTAGCAGTAGGTTTTCACACTGTTGATTCCTTCACTGGTTTATTCTGTTGTGTTGTTTTAAACTATAGCCATTTTTATCAGTGGATTTTAATATTTATTTCACAGCTGGTGTATTTAGTTTGCTTTCCACCATGAATGTTATAAGGAGATAAGAGCCCTACTGGAAGGCTGAAAGGAGGATTTTGATAAGCTGGAATGACTGTTTTATATCCCTGCCTTGTATAATATATTTTATGGCTGAGATGCTATGAGGCATTGTCATATCCATATAGTGTCACCTTAAGTTATGTCATCATGCTTTTTTTTTTGCAAGAATCCCATTCATTGACATAAGCAACATTTAAATTAAAAAAGAAGCTCCTATCACCTCGATTACTGAGGGTGTTCACACCATCTCCTCTAAAGAAAGCAAGATTTTTTAACAAATTTTTAGGACAGGTAATCCATCTTACTGAACTAGCATTCCAAAACTAGAAATGCAATACTAACTGCATAAGTTTTTTTTTTTTTTTTTTTTTTTTTTTGTTCTTAGAAATTTTAGAGGGTATTCACATAACTGTTTTATTAGGAGATTATCTAAATTTTCATTTCTCATAATGTGTGGTACAATCAATGGTGTCCATGTCATGTGTTAGTGGCTGCGTGAGTGAATGCGCGCGCGCGCGCGCGTGTGTGTGTGTGTGCGCACGCGCGCTCATGTGTGTGTGTGTGTGTGTGTGTGTGTGTGTGTGTGTGTGTGTGTGTGTGTGTGTGTGTGTGTGTGTGTGAGTGATGACAGTCTGACATCCTACCTAGAATGTCTTTCTGTGCCTTTTACCATTGAATACCAGGAGAGGCTCTGTCTCCCACACAACCCTACCTGGGTAAAGCAAGTATTTGGCGCACAAATGAACATGTATATGTTTTAACAATAAGGAGGTAACTAGGTTAAATTCATGTTATGGTTATTCACCCCAGGGGCATAATATGGTATGAGGTAAAGCTGAGTGTTGCATTAAGTAGATTAACAGAAACACAAATATAATCATTGTAAATACTTTACTTACATTATTATAAGTCAGTTTATCTTTTATTCAGTTTTCTTTTATTAATAATTTAATATTTGTAAACATTTCTTCTTGATATAAAACAGTCACTAAGACGTTAAATATGTGTAAATAATGTCTGTGTTGAAGGAATGTGTGACACTGTGGTTTGTATAAATGCATTTAGTATGAATTATATATCTGTGTGTTACTCTCACAGTGGATACAATGTGTGATGTTGTACAATATGCAGGGTAATGCTGTCCTTGTCCAGAATGCAAATGACTGAATTTGAAACTTAAAGGCCTTGCCTTTGGATTAATCATATTATGGACACTATATGTCTACTTCCGCATCTGAAGTTCTTTGCTAAGTTGAACAGTAATCCTCACACCCAGTTTATAAACTACAGCACTAAGTAGACATTACAGAATTACTCAGCACACTGCCTATTCTTTAACAGTGTCAGCTGTGCAACAGGTAGCCCACTTGCCTTTGGGATGGAAGGCTGTGGATTATATTCCCACACCAGCTAGACTGATGACACTGTAGTGTAACATAAGGGGGGTGCTGTACTCTTGATTGTGCTATCTTTTGAATGAGATGTTAAACTGTGGCTCCATTTGCATGAGTTAGTGGTAGCTCAGGTGGATATAAAAGTTCCCATGGCACCTATTAAAAAGAATACAGGTCCTTTATTTACATACAAAAAATAACCCTTATTTACAACATATTTACAAATGCACAAATATATAGATACACACATATATTTATACACATTCATAATTTTCCTTACAATCATACTAAATTTTAATCCTTATTAGAGTCCCACTCCTCTTCCGATTTTACTTAATATTGTTGCTAAAATACATTTACCATTAAACATAATTTAATTTATTCTTTCATTCCATATAACTCATATGACATAAAATAACTTTTTATCTATTCTTTTAATGTATTCTTTATTTCTGTTCTTACCTTTAGGGGCATTTGCAGCTTTGGAGATGTACCAAAAAGTCCCTTATGTCCTACACCAACCTCCTCTTCTCATATAACTAAGCATTCTGATACTATAAACTAATCTATTTCAGGGCTATACATATCTCTTTTATATGTCAATGATTTTTTTCTGGAAATTTGAAAGTATCATGTCTTATAACTTCTATCATTTTTCTTATATAATTTCTTTTCTTTTTATGCTTGTTTCTTAAGTCACTGTTAAAATATCCTGTTATAATATCTATTGTTATCACTACACAGTCTAAAATCTGATGAAATAAGCTTTCCCTTTCTTTACAATTAGTATAAGCATATAATGTTATAATTATATGTACTTATTCTTTCATTTTAAATCTAGAATGGTTAATCTTCCCATTTTTGCTAAAGTTGCATCTAATATCTTTACTGTATTTCTACAGAATATGGTTATTATAAAACATCTCTCATTTCCCAAATTCCAGATTATCTTTCCTCACCACAGTTTCTCTGTTTGTAATCTTTCTTCATTTGTTAAAAATCTTGTCTTCTAGTATGTTTACATCTATATCACATGTATTGCACCACACCAAAATCACTAGTCTTCTTATATATTCTTAATACTATTTGCATTTACAGAAAGTACTCTAAGATTTTAATTTTCCCTTTTCCTTAGATTTGTGGTTTCATAAGTTCATATCTAATTAATAGGATAACTACCTTAATGGGCCATTCTAAACCTAGCCAATTTCCCTCCCAAGGGTGAGACTCAAACACTGCACCTTCTGTCTTGAGTCAAAAACCTTAACCATTGTGCCTACCCCAACCATTAGCTGCATACATATTCTTTTTCATCCATTTCTTTTTTTTACTTCTGTACTTGCTCTTTAAGTTTTCTTTTCCAGCAGAATTCTTTTTTTACTATCTTCCAGTTTGTATCTTCTTCATTACTTATTCCAGAACCTTCTTCTATGCCTTCTTATTATTTTTTTTCATCTATTTTTCTTCTATTTCTATTACGTCTAACATATTTTCTCTTTGTTCATTTTATTTTCTATCCTTTTTCTTTTTCTTTACTATTGCTTTCATTTTATACAATCCATCCATAAATTTCCAGTTTTGTTACATTTATAACATTTAAATTCACATTTTTTTGCATCATGTCCCTTTTCTCCACAAACATATTCTTTTATCTTAGTTACTTAGCAAATGTCCATCTTTTCCACACACAAAAAAAAAACATGTCAGATGACAGAATGATGTTTGATATAGTGCTGCATAAAGAAAGGTGACAAGGAAAGTTTGCTGAAAAAAAATAGCAGACATTTGAAAATTAGCAATTTGCATCTGAACAACAACAGAGCTAACAAGGAATCTCATTTAGGGAACAAATTAACAATGAAAAAAAAAACAATGGCAAATGAACTTTTTGGTACATCTCCAAAGCTGCAAATGCCCCTAAAGGTGAGTTTCATGTTAAAATATTATTCTTATTAAAAACTTTTCAAACTGTAACTCTGTGTGGCAGTTAATTAGTTCAAATATCAGAAATGTAAATGTTCCAAAATCCTAACTTTAGCTAATATGATATTGGCCAGTTCTGTCAAAGCATTCTCCTGTACGCCATACAGTGGAAATGATTTGGAATATAGTCAACCAGGAAATGCTTTGTTAGACAACCACAAAGAATACAAGTCTTGTGTAGAAAAGTTAAATGATATGAATGCAACAGTATAATAGCTTAAAATAGTCTCACATTAATGTAATCATGTGGAAGCTAGCCAATCAGGGAACAAAACTAAACTCGAACAAATTACATGTAAGTTGGAAACATTGCAGTTTCAGCAAGCCTAAAAACAGGATGTCAAAATCAAGTTTGTCCAAAGAGGAATTATTTATTTATTTTTTTTAATTAAACTTTTGAAACAAAAGCGATGGGAGATCTATGTATAACACAGTCACTCAGAATCCAACACACAAGCCACCAGGAAATGACCAGGTGCTTCACATTGCTAGATGTGGGATGGAAATTGTATGCTAGTCCAGTGAAGCTCTGTATGTCAATGGAAATAAGAAGCATTTGGCTTGGATGCTGCAATTATTTCAATAAATTTGTAGACTGTGTTCCTAAAATTCTGTAACAGGCATATCATTTTTATTTCTTCTATTTGTTTCTTTTTCTTTCTATCTCACAAGAGTCTCTCATTTTATGACAGTCTCCAAAATAAGAAACACGTAGTATGGACATAAGGTAGTGTTCATCTCAATAAAGCTAAAATGAAGGAAGTTGGCTATGTGCTGTATTACTCAGATAGTACTGAAAATTGATTTAATAACCTATGTGTAAGTTCGCTGAATGTGTGTCTTCATCACTATGTCAGAAGTTTATAATGCCAACAGAAAACAAATGACTGCCAGTAGGAAAGAATGTATTTTTATAAAAAAAAAAAAATGATCAAAAGCGGTTATCTATATCCAAGAGATGAATCTAACATCACAAGATTTCATCCCAACAGAGAAGTATATATTGGATACTGAACCTGTATGCAAATGACAGATCATGACACAGAGTTGTTGTTATATTTGCAAAAACAGATTCTCGGCTTGTATGATTTTTTTTTTGTTTGTTTGTTGTTTGTTGTTGTTTTTTTTTTTTTCTTTTACTTTTCTCTCCACCCTTCTTCTATCTGAATCTGGGTGCAATCAGCATTTCAAAAATAGATCTTTATTCTACAGGCTTCAACAAAATGGCTTCTACATAATAAGTTCATTCTAATTTGTCTGGATGACTAAGCTAGTTTATTTCATTTTTCTTTGTTCCCATCTCCCTGAATCATTCTTTGGTATTCTACCCAGTGTCTCACATCCAATGTCAGGTCTGCAAGCTACCTTACTCCCCTAGGACTGAGGCCGGCAGGGAGCTTATGGGCATCCTGGTGATCTGTCTGACTATTTTTGTAAAGGGGAAGTGTTTTTCTCTACTCCCCACTCCCAGCATTCACTGATCTCAACTAAGGGTTATTCCCCTCATTGGACCATGCTTCCCCTCAGGAAGCATCATCAGCAAACATCGTCCCTCATCCCTCCTTTCCAGTGCTTCAGAACCTCCAAAAAGCTAATCGAACCTGAGTCAATTAGGCCATGGTTAGGGTTTTAGCCCTCTGTGCCACAGTGCTGGATAATATGGTTTATTTCATAATCATATTTAATCAAACTTATTTTAGACCTTATAACTTATAAGGAAGTCTGAAGTTTGTTAAGATTGCTGCAAAAAAGTTAAGTTTTACTATCTTTTCTTACAATTCAGTGTTTTGAAAGCACTGTACACACTAAGGTCTGGGTTGTAGTGCACCCAGGAGAACAGTCTATGAAAAGTCAATGTCATAGCAGAAGAACCACACTGCATAATGCTAACACACTCATTAGAAAATGCCTATCAGAAAGGCAGGCCAGAACAATTAAAATTATTGAATAAATGAGAACATATCACACACTGAAATGAGTACTACACAAAGAAAATAAACACATCAGTATTAATTATTACATAACTGTTTATATATATATATATATATATATATATATATATATCAAATAAAAAAATGCCAGTGTATGACTGAAGAAAGAACTGCAAACACCTTATGTTACACGTTTCGTCCACTTTAATAATCATGAACTTCATCAGAAATATCATCTCCACATAGTAAATCATTTAAATACTAAATAAAACATCACATGTGATCTGAAAGACCAATAAAATGTGTAAAATACTTAATCCATTACATCAATCTGCAGTATAAAAAAATACATCACTTTTCTTTGAAAGCACTTATAATAAGATGTGTTTGCACCAAAAAGTGCAAATACTCATCTATAATGAATATATTATATTGTAACTATAACCTTTGTGCTTGTAAAAAGTGCTTTATATTGACCATTTTGTTAAGACCAGGAAGTTGATCTGCATTAAGTAAAATTTGCCACAAGGTTTCTTTACATTCCAAATTAACTTTGAAATTCCCAGAAAATAAATCATCATTGACTTTTTCTAACAATGAAAATGAAAACTTTTTGAAATTTGAACAAGTGGTAGCATGTTTCAGTAATGCATTAGACATGTCCTTTTTTCTTATAGCTAAAGTGTGTTCATAGATACGCACGTTGAGCGTTCTTATAGTTTTACCTATATAAAAATGCTCACATGAACCGCACAAAGCAACATAAACCACATTTTTTGTTTTACACATATAATGTCCTTTAATGTAAAAGGTCTTATTCAAATGCTTAAAAAATACTGCATTGCTACCAGAAATGTATCTACATTGTTTACACAGTCCACAAGGAAATGTACCAAAGTTATAAATACCTAGAACATTAGTACAACCATGATTGACACTTTCTACAATGGTCTTTATATTGACCGTCCTTTGGTATATAAAAAGTGGAACTTTACCAATAACAGTACACAAATCAGTATTTCCCAACACCACCTTCCAATTATTCAAAATAATCTTTCTAATAGTTACCATCTCACTAGAAATGGGAATTGAAAAGGCTAACCTAAAATTACTACAAACACTGTCTGTACTATTATTCTCCACATTAACATCCAAATCATAGATGTGATGTAATATAGGACGTGCTTTATTGGTCAAGAACTTTTCTTAATATATTATTTAACCATATCTGGTCATAACCTCTTCCCACAAAAAAATGTATCAGTTTCGTTGTTTCATTTGAAAAGACTTCATCTTTACTAGTCAACCGACTCAGTCTAATTAACTGTCCTTTGACCACTCCACGTTTCATAAACTTAGGATGTAAACTATCACGATGTAAATATTGATTGACAAATGTGGACTTTCTATAGATACTACTCTCAAAAAATGTGTGCTCATTATTTATACTTAAATGTAAATCTAAAAAGTCTATGTTGTCTCCAAAATTACCAATAGTGAATTTCAAAAAGGTAGTAGAACTATTTAGATAATTCACAAAGATGTGAAAAGAATCAACATCTCCTTGCCATAAAAATTCAAATTGTCTATATATCTTCTATAAAAAAGTATATTATTTGATAATGGATGTGATTCCAAGAATTTAATTTCCCACATAGCCATTACTAAATTGGCAAAACTCGGTGTAACTCTAGAACCCATTGCAATACCTGAAATTTGTTGAAAATAAATGTTTTCAAATGTAAAAAAAAATATTTTCTAATATTAAATCCATCAGTACACATATAGTGTTGACCATATTATGGTCCAAATCTGTGTGGTGACTTAAATATTCTCTCAGAAATTCTACACTAACAGTTTGATTGATACTTGTGTACAAAGATGTTACATCTAGTGACGCAAAATTAAAAGACATGTCACTTTGATTTAACTGACTTAAACATTCCAATAAATGCCATGAGTCTCTCAAGTATAATTTTGTCACTTGTACTATCGGATTCAACAATTTGTCAAGCCAAATGGAAATGGATTCTGTCTTAGAAAAACTGGCCGACACTATTGGTCTAAAAGGTAACTCCTTATTAAATTTATGTAATTTAGGAATACCAAATAGTGTGGCCAGCTTTGGATGTTCAATCACTAAGAAATCGTATACAGAATAATCAATGTTACCCTGACTAAGTAAATCAAACAAACAAATGTCCACCTTGTGAAAGCTCCTAATAATGTGTTCTTTAGTGACAACCTTGTAACAATTGTGGTCACTTAAAGAATTCATAGCTGCACTATAGTCTTCTGACTTCATAATAACAATGGTACCCCCTTTGTCCGCTTTCATAACACGCCAATCTTTATTGTTGGCTATCATATTTAAAGCAGAAATCGCGGAAGATGATAAATTAGGCTTTGTGTTATTACTTTGCCTAACTCTTCTAAATTCTTGTTCGCATAATCTACCAAAAACCATCAACGTTGAATTCAATAAAGGATTATATGTACTTCTTTTCTTACATTCATAGGTTCATAGGTTCATACTAGGCTATCTGCCCTAGGGCATTTATAAGCCTAGCCAGAATGTGTTTGGCTTTCGCCACCCATTTTAAATGAATTTTGCTATGCCCTTTTTCGAGGTTAGTATACTGTGCCTCTGTCTAACAGTGACACAGAAGTGATACCCGGGGTAAACCTACAATCTCCCATCCACTCATCAAGATTCCTCTTGAAGAGAGTCAATGAGGGACTCTGCCTAACCTGGACTGGGATTTTATTCCAGAGTGAAGGGAGCCTCTGGGTTATGAATCTGTCCCTCCAGCATGTCCTATTTCAAAATCCATATATTCCATTTTAGTAACACCATCAAAAATGTACTTTAAATTCAACTTTCCAAGATACAACTTAAAGTCAGCTATTAATCTTGGAATATTCACATTGAAGGAATGAAAGAAAAACCTTTTTTGAGCACAGATGTTATTTCACTGGGCAAAACTTTGTTAGTTAAATTACAAACATTTATATTGTAATCTAGTTCTTTTTGCGAGTTTTGCCCTTCCCTTTGCTCCTTGTTTGAACTTTCCCAGACCACCTTGGGGTTTTCTTGTTCCCCGTTTTGTCCATTAGAAAAGGACTGGACTTGTTGACAGTAGAAACTGCCTGTGCATAAGATGTATTAGCTTGAGTACTACTAGGTGGTGTGTTTCCACTTTTATTATTATTGTCATTTACTGTCCACTGAAAAACTTGTGGCCTTATATCCTTATTTGAACAATTGTCATTATTATTTAAAATTTCTACATCTGTAGATATAATATCAACATTTGAAGCACCTCTCTTATTTTTTAATGGGTATGCCATTTTAGAACTATAAACGGCTAGGTCCCTCTTTAACTTTTTTTGCTTCCTTTGAACAATGGAAGCTCTATGCCTTTCGAGTTTTGCATTTATCCCAAAATAGAGAGATGACAACGCATTGAATGCCTGCAATGTTCTAACTTTGGTGTCCAGGCTTTCAGTTTGATCTTTCAATGACTCAAGTTCAAATTTATAATGTTGAATAAGTGCGTTCATAAACACTAAACCAGTATTGTTAAAAAGTACCACCAACTGCGTGTACAGGCTATCACCATGCACTACACAGTTGGGAAGCTTAAAAGTTCTCAAACCAAAAGGCACACATTTTAAGCGAACGTTCTCCTCCAAATAAAACACTTCCATCTGTAAAGAGACACTTTTGATACAAAGCTTCTCTAACAAAAAAATTTCTTTTTTACACACTGAAAACTCGTCTGGAGTAGACGGGTTAGCATTGTCACTTACTTGATTTGTATTATTAACATTGGAGGAATGAAGAAAGGGATTGTTAGCTGCTTTGAACACTTGCTCAAAAACCTTGTCCGTACATGCCAAAACATCTTTATGCTTATCAGCTGAATGAACATTCTATCTAGTCTCAGTAGGTGAAACCGAATCTGCTTGACTAGTGTGGATTGTTTATGAAACGTGGAGTGGTCAAAGGACAGTTAATTTGACTGAGTCGGTTGACTAGTAAAGATGAAGTCTTTTCAAATGAAACAACGAAATTGATACATTTTTTGTGGGAAGAGGTTATGACCAGATATGGTTAAATAATATATTAAGAGAAGTTCTTGACCTCAGGGCCAATAAAGCACGTCCTATATTACATCACATCTATGATTTGGATGTTAATGTGGAGAATAATAGTACAGACAGTGTTTGTAGTAATTTTAGGTTAGCCTTTCCAATTCCCATTTCTAATGAGATGGTAACTATTAGAAAGATTATTTGCAATAATTGGAAGGTGGTGTTGGGAAATACTGATTTGTGTACTGTTATTTGTAAAGTTCCACTTTTTACATACAAAAGGACGGTCAATATAAAGACCATCGTAAAAAGTGTCGGTCATGGTTGTACTAATGTTCTAGGTATTTCTAACTTTGGTACATTTCCTTCTGGATTGCCTAAACAATGTAGGTACATTTCTGGTAGCAATGCAGTGTTTTTTAAGCATTTGAATAAGACCTTTTACAGTAAAGGACATTATACGTGTAAGACAAAAAATGTGGTTTATGTTGCTTTGTGTGGTTCAATTGAACATTTTTATATAGGTAAAACTATAAGAACGCTCAACATGTGTATCTATGAACACACTTTAGCTATAAGAAAAAAGGACACGTCTAATGCATTAGCGAAGCGTGCTACCACTTGTTCAAATTTCAAAAAGTTTTCATTTTCAGTGTTAGAAAAAGTCAATGATGATTTATTTTCTGGGAATTTCAAAGTTAATTTGGAATGTAAAGAAACCTTGTGGCAAATTTTACTTAATGCAGATCAACTTCCTGGTCTTAACGAAATGGTCAATATAAAGTGCTTTTTACAAGCACAAAGGTTATAGTTACAAAATATATTCATTATAGATGAGTATTTACACTTTTTGGTGCGAACACATCTTATTGTAAGAGCTTTCAAAGAAAAGTGATGTATTTTTTATACTGCAGATTGATGTAATGGATTAAGTATTTTACACATTTTATTGGTCTTTCAGATCACATGTGATGTTTTATTTAGTATTTAAATGATTTACCATGTGGGGATGATTTTTCTGATGAAGTTCATGATTATTAAAGTGGACGAAATGCGTAGCATAAGGTGTTTGCAGTTCTTTCTTCAGCCATACACTGGCATTTTTTTATTTGGTTTTCTGTGTGTGTCTAGTTATATATATATATATATATATATATATATATATATATATATATATATATATATAGTGGGTGTACATTTCCTGGCCTGTGAATGTGAGCAGCATAACCATACAATATTTTTATCTGGATTTGCAGGAAATAATTATTTCATTTTTTTATTTATTTGGTTTAGTTACTTTTACTGTCCAAACCATCAAGTGACTTCCTTGTCTTTTTTACCCATTTGTTCTCCTACTCTAATTGTCAGCTAGAGTGAGAATCCTATGTCTGTGTATGCATTCATACACACGCACACACACACACACACACACACACACACACACACACACACACACACACACACACACACACACACACACACACACACACACAGATGAATAGATAGATAGATAGATAGATAGATAGATAGATAGATAGATAGATAGACAGACAGACAGACAGACAGATAGATAGATAGATAGATAGATAGATAGATAGATAGATAGATAGATAGATAGATAGATATGGGGTTGCAGTCAGTTATTTAAATGTTGTGTGCTTGTGTGTTGTCATTTAAGTGATTATAACTGAAGGTGATTCAATGCAAAAGTTATAGACCCATGTGGCAGCATTACTTCTAAATCAGTCACCAGCTGCTTTTATGTCTCACTGAGCATTTTTAAAATAAATCAAACACAGAGGTTGTGACTGTTACTCCTTACTGGAAGCAACTTAAAAAATTTATTTGAGTGGGGAAACCAATTGGCACAAAACCTACACATTTGCTAATATCAACCAAACCCAGGGACCCATAAGTTATTTGCAAACAGTAAAAGTGCTGCAAACTACCATACCTGAAGTAACCTGGCTGATTGATTTTGCGGCCCGCTCCGTTCGCCCTCGCTATCGCTCAGGCTCACTTCGCTCTCTTACCCTGTCCCCATTCCCACCCACACCTGACTCAATTTCCTTTATAGTTAGCTGCACCTCCTCTACCCTCTTCATTAGCCAATCCTACAACACAACACATCCACACCTCTTTAAATCCCAACCCCTTAGTAGTTACACTCTTACACCATTCCTATAGTCTTTTGTCACCCTCTGAACTAACGATCTCACCTATCTCACACTAATCTAATTACTAATATGCCTACTATTCTTAATATACTATTGCTCCTTCTTCTTTCAACTACATTACTCTTTCTCTCAGTTCTCACATGCTATCGAAGCACTACTGTTATACACACCAAATCACCCACACTCACTTTATCTCCCAACCACAACACATCTACATTTACTCACATTTCACCCTCCCTATATAACTTCACCATTATTGCCACACATCGATTCAAATACTTCCTTACACCTAAACAGCATATCGACCACAAAAACAAATATCCATACATGCATCCATACCTCTCAAGTGTACCTCATTACGAGAATGTACCTCATTTGAGGTCTTAAAAAGTTAATGTTCCTCGAAGTTCCTCAAAGTTCTACATTGAAAGAGTCTATCACACATTCAGTGTTTGGAATTTTTTTAAGTGAAATCTATGGTAAATAGAAATTAATCATATTAATTCATTAAAAGATATTCTTTAGAAGTAAAACCAGCATATTTTAACCATCCTATGACCTTCCTAGTTGAAGTTGTTAGTAAGCCATTAGTATGTGTTCCACATTTTGCCCATTTGTTCTACATTATGAAGGCGAGTGTTTCTCATGTTGGAGATGGAAGGTTGAGAGCTATGCATGCATCCAATCTCTCCAATAATCAATTTCATATTATCCAACCTATTACTATCAGGAGATGTCCACCCCAGCCCAGGTCCTAACAGTTCTCCTCAAAATACTTTCAATACCACTATCACCTCTGTGCTCTCTTCTACCTCTCCATCATCCATTACTAATACTATTCCCCAAAAAAGACTCACCCTCTCATCTATAAATATTCAAAGTATAGTACACCCTCTCATCTATAAATATTCAAAGTATAGTTAAAACAAACAATACATTTCATGCTTGGATCACTCAACATAACCCAAACATACTTACCTTGTGTGAAACCTGGTTAAAATCAAGTATTTCTAATTCTGAAATTCTTCTCCTTAGCTACAATATCCTCAGGCATGACAGACTTTCAAAAACAGGAGGGGCGTCGCAATCATGGATTCTAACTGCCTGTCTGTCTCCCCTCTCTTTTCCCATATATAACTTTCTCCCAGCTGAGATAATTTTAGCTGACTTTAAACTTAGCCACCATAAAAAACTTGCCATTGCATCAATTTATATCCCTCCTGGAAATAATGCCCCCATTTTAGAACACTTTCTAACCTGGATATCTAAAACTATCCCTTATGAAACCATCATACTAGCAGATGTCAATATTGACTGGCTGCAGATCAATAAAGAATCACCTTCTACCTCTCTCAACCTGTATGGATTCACACAGCTCATCTCTTCTCCTACCCACCTTCATAAATTTTCCTCTACTGGTTCACTTATTGACTGGATACTAGTATCGCAACCCCAACATTACCATAATCCAACCACTCTACCAGACACATTAGGTGACCGCCTACCTTTACCAGTTCACAGAAACTCTGAATACCTGCATAAAGCACAACAATATAAGGTAACCCATGATCTATCTAGCGATTCTCCTAACTCACTAACTCACCTCCACTCTACTATAAACTGGTCCTTTCTCTCTAATCTCACTATCCATGAAGCAGTCCTACACTTCAACAATACCTTTCTATCCATCCTCAACTCCCTTGCCCCCACTAGGAAAACTCGCATCAAATTCAGATATGCCCCATGGCTAACTAAAACTACCCTTACACTCATGAAGATTAGAGATAAAGCTTGGAAAACTTGAAAAGGTAATAATACCTCTTCCAACCTTATCTCTTACAGGGAACTTAGAAACAAAGCTAAGAAACAAATCAATCTTGATAAAAAGTAATCCTAAAAATTTTTGGAACTCGTATCAATAAACGTCTCTCACCTGGTACTCCTACCCCACCCACACCTTATTCTGACAAAACTCCTCTGAAAATAGCAACCCTCCTTAATAAGTTCTTCATTGAAATCATTCAAAACTTAACTGCAACTAACTTCTCCACCCGCACCTCTTTCAGTCCATCTACATCTTCATCCACCTCTGATTCACCTCTCTCACCCTCACTCTCATTCTCACTATCACCTGTTCCCACCTCTTATATCAAGTTGCTCTTAACTCAAATAAAACCTGGTTCACCCTCAGCTTATAACCTTCCTCCATTATTCCTTAAACATGCAGCTACATCTCTAGCTTACCCCATATCTATCCTGATTAATAGATCCATAAAAGAAGGCAAAGTCCCTGAAATTTGGAAGAATTTTTTTGTAGTACCTCTTCATAAAGGAGGAAACTCCACTGAGCCAACCAATTTCAGACCAATTGCCATACTGTCTCCTCTCTCCAAAATACTGGAAAAGTGTATCCATAAGCAAGTACTTAATTATCTGCTACAAGAAAACCTACTCACACCAACTCAACATGGCTTTACCCACGCATAGCACAGTTATTGCTCTTATATCCTTTACTAATAACATTGCTCAGGTCAGGGATAATAGCAAAATAGCATCAGCCCTCTTTCTGGACCTGTAAAAAGCATTCAACACAATATCTCATACCATACTTCACCATAAACTCTCCAACCTAGGCTTCTCAAACTCTACCACCTCCTGGTTCTGTGATTACCTCACTAATAGACACCAGGCTGTTAGATGGAACTCTTCCTACTCCCCCTTTCTATCAGTTAGAACAGGGGTCCCACAAGGATCAATATTGGGCCCTTTCATCTCCAATGACCTTTTTTATCCTTGCCCCCAATCCAATCTTATTCAGTATGCTGATGACTTGACCATCATCAACTCTGCTCACAACATAGTAAACCTTAAATCCCTTACACAAAACTCACTCCACTCAGTTAAAAACTGGCTACAATCCAATCAACTTCTGCTAAATGCGAGCAAAACTAAGCTACTACTTTTCCTACCTAAAAATCTGGAACATGCAAAACAGAACTTTTCCATAACATCCCTTAATGGAACTAAAATTTCTGTTGACACCCAAGCAAATCTCCTTGGAGCAATAATTGATGATGAACTTAAATTCAGCCATGACCATCATAGCTCAATAAAAAAAAAAAACACCAAAAACTAGGTCTGCTTTACCATCACAAAAACTTTCTTCCCTGTGTCCAGGCCATCCCTACTCTATGCTTCACCTATTCTTACCCATCGACAGAGTAACCTAATATCCAAACTAGAAACCACATATAACAAAGTAGCCAGATTTGCTACAAATCAACCTTACAAATCCCATCACTGCCTCTCATTAAAGGCTTTACACTGGCCTGAATTTTCCAACTTACTGCCTCAATCCCAACTCCTTATAGCCCACAATATACTAAATCATGCCCATCCCTTGCAAATTCTCTGACACTTTATGCTCCTCAATGCCTATTAAGAAGTACTCATCAATACTTTCTTGAAGTTCATAAGCCAAACAAAACCTTTGGGAAAATACTCTATTGTCACTCAGTTGCAAAAAATTGGAACATACTCCATTTAGCCCTTAGACTACTTAAAGACAAAAATGCCTTCAAGTAACAGTTTAAATCTTTTTTCCTATCAAATTGGATATGTTCATGCTCTAAACTAATACCCAAGAAACATTCAGAGATAACCTAACTTAACTGTATCACTTCTAGCTTTCTCTCTTACTACTACCTACATACTTTTTTCGTCATATTCCATACTAGTTAGCTCATGTTACACTCAATTCCCATAATCCCTTATTACTGTTCTTTAATTTATTTATTAACTTCCAAAGTTCACGCAGCTTTATCTGTATATTTACTTATTTCATGCCTACTACCTTGGTTCAGCAATGTAGTCACCTTAGTCTTATCATATTTCTGCTTAGTTTCTTGCCATACTACATGAGAATTTCCATATCTGTATTGTATTGTATTTCTATCCATTCTATATATTCTTTTATTGCATGTTATGTAATTACTTCAGAAGTATGTATACTTAAAATGTGATCTGTGTTTATCTTTCTTCTTACTATTTGTTTACTTAAACTTTTTTTGGAAGCTTTTCTCCTCGGGTCTCTGCTGAAAAAGGGCTTCTAAGAACCCAGACAGACTAACCCGGTTAACAAATGTAAAAATAAATAAAAATAAATAAAATTTCTTAGTACTGATTTGAGTTTATGGAATTGATTTAGGTGGGCTATGGTGGTACATATATCTTTACAGCAATGTTCTTGAATAATGTAAACATATTGGGTTTAGGAGCGTTTTTAATAAGTTTGATCAAGTGCCAACATGTTGAAAACTACTGCTGTACTGACAGGGCAGATATTTTCCAATTATTTGCTAACTGCAGAAAGTATGGATACAACAATAAATCTATACAGTGTATCAGATTTGTATTTTTTCCTCATGTTATTTCGCTGGGGTTTACAATTAGGAAAAAAGAATCATATGCACTATAGATAGAGAGATATGCCCTTACCTTTGTGCCCATGTTGTTGCTCTGTCTGATTTGAGAAGTCCCTGTCCACTTGGTAAATAAATGTGACAGGCTAAGATCTTACTCTCAGATTCATATGACTGCACATTTCTATATTTTACTGTCACTACACCTGTGACCTATACAGTTATTCACACTTACGATATGGCATTATCATGTAACTTTCATTTTCCTTACAGTGGTATGCTTCTTGGGAGCTCTACCGTTTGTCCCTTGTCAGTTGGTAAATACTCAAAATATAGTAAAGTATGTTTAGTACATCGATGATGTACCAAAATGTAGATAAACTTATGTTTGCTGCCCAAACATGTAAATATACATCGGACCAGTAACATCAGTAATACACACAATCTTCACCAAACATTAACCTGCTTGGTTACACACAGATTATAACTGACACTACCAGAATAGAAAAAAGTAGTGACAAAAAAGCGTTATTGATTGCATGTTAACAACTACTCACATTCTTTCAACAGATAACTTACCAGACTCCGTCAGTGACTATCATCTGAGCATTGTCATCTGAGGAAAGCAGAAAAACAACAAAAATATCAGTTTAAAGTGACTGCGAGCCAAAAGTATTTCTATGGGAGCACTTTTAATGAGTTACTAAAACAATGCACCTTTTGAAATATGTACCCCAGAGGAGCCTGTCAACCACCTTAACAACACCTTCCTTAAGAACCTCAAGTCTTTTGTACCCACGCATAAGAAAAAGGCTAAATCCATTAGTTATTGTCCCTTGTATGTCAACAGAAGGTAAGGAAATAATGTCAGTCAGGGACAAAGCATGGAGACACTGGAGAGTCTCTCAAACAATCCAGTTGAGACAAAATTATAACACATTTAGAAAATCGGATAAATATACCCCTGGAAAAAGCTAGCACAATTTATTTAACCTGCAAATGGTCCAGCATCAAAACAATTCCAGACAATACTGGGCAAACATTAACAAACTTCTTAAGCCATAGCAAAAAGAAATACCCAGTCCTTTCCAAGTAAAACTGATATTAACAATGTCTCTACTTTCAACAATATTTCACATAACTAGCTAACTCTTTTATATAAAACAGTAATGTCATACCAGGCAACAATGCCTCACAAAACTTGTTTGTCACACTGAATTTTTAGCAAGTAATGGTCATTCAGATAATTAAGGTTACTACAAAAATCTAAAACCTACTAGTTTCTGGCCTTCTTCTATCTGAATATCTGCAAATTGCAGCTCATACAATAGCCTACACTACTGTAATACTTGATAAATAAATCCATAAGTGAGTCCTATGCTCCAGTCCTGTGGAAACAATATTATATAAAACTTCTTCGTAAAGGAGGAACAAACAATTCCCTTAATAGTTGTATGCCTATTTCCATACTAACCTTAATCTCTAAAATACTTGTTAAATGTATACGAAAGCACCTGTTTAGGTTATCTTATAAATAATAATTTATCTATACAAATGCTTTCTGACCTGGAGTCAGCACTGAAACTGTCATTTTATCCTTCTTAAATAAAGTCACTATTACCAAAAACAAGTGTTTTTCCACTGCTGCCATTCTCTTAGACTTATCTAAGTTCTTTGATACTGTTTCTAACACTTTGCTGTTACAAAGGCTGGTTAATATGGATCTGACACACAGCGGATTAGAATGGTTCAAAAGTTATCTATTTAATTGACAGCAAGCAGTAAAATGGTCCCAAGCAGTGTCTACTTTTTTTACCCTGTATTACAGGTGTTCCACAAGGCTGACATACTTGGACCAGTTCTGATCAGTGTATTTGTAAATGACATTCATGCCATGATCCTTGATGCTACATTTGTACAGTACACTGATGACTCCACTGGTATCCTTCAGTCATTTGCAGCAGTCCATGCAGCTTAATCTTCAAAGCTGGAACAAGATAATGGCTAAATTATCCATTCCATGTCAAACAAAATTTTTACTCCTGGCCTCTCTCTTACCTCCCCTAACTATTACCTATCTATTAACCTCCTATGAACAACCATTATACCCCATCCTTCTCTTCCCCTCCAAATTCACTTCCACACCACTACTAGCTATCTCCCAAACCCACATCAACATCACAACTAGTCCCTGCTACCTACAAGCCAAATATCATAGATTGGCCCATATTAAGTACATCAATCTAAATATTAGAAAATCACTTTACTATTTCTGTAAGTTTCACAACCCTATATATAGAATATACCTCCATGCCCCGCTTGATGGGGACATTCATCCTAACCCTGGCCCAAACAATACTCCAGCCACCGAACAAGGCAACTTTAAAATTACTAGTAAACAAGCCCATATTAAACCTTCTAACTCACTCTATATAGCACATCTTAACATACCTAGCATTAACAACAAAATTGCCTACCTCCATGCCCTCTTAGATATCCACCTATCTGACATCCTATGTTTATCTGAGACATGGCTAAAACCTACAATTAATGACAATGAAGTCACCCCACCTGGTTACAATATCCTCAGATTAGACTGTACAAACAAAAAGGGAGTGGGGGTAGCAGTCCTTCATAAAACAGAGCTACAAGTTACCACTGCAAACCTTAGACCACCTGTGTACAATAATGCTGAAATCCTCATTTCCAAATTTCAGATCAACACATGCAAATCCATATACATTGCTTGCATTTACCTTCCCCCTGGAAATAACATTACTACCCTTGAAAATATTCTAAACTGGCTGTCTATTAATCTTCCACAAGAAACTATAGTCCTTGAAGACTTTAATATCGACTGGAAGTCCTGTAGTACTATACATCCTACCACCTACATTAACCTATATGGCTTCTCACAAGCTATTACCTCCCCAACCAGGATCAATAAAACCAATAACAAAGAAAGCACCTTAGACTGGATTCTTACTAATTCTTCTCTTCAAACATACAAAGTAGGAACCCTCCCTGATGATCAAAGTGACAACTCACTAACTTATATCATCAGACACAAAACTAACATAACTTACCCAAATACCTTTAGGACAATACGGACCAAAAAACATTTTAATCCGGAACTATTCCAGTCAGAACTTAAACACTGTAATTGGTTACGGCTAAAACCCCTCCCACTAGATGAAGCAGTGGAATACTTTAATTCCACATTCTTAGCCATCCTTGACCATCATGCCCCATCACGCTCCATTAGAAATAAGGCTAAACCTGCCCCATGGTTCTCAATAGCTACTAGGCAAAAAAATCCTCCTTAGAAACAAATCTTGGGCTAAATGGCACACTACTAAGAATTCTACAGACCACCAAAACTTTAGACAACTTAGAAATATAACAAAAAAGCTATCTTCTTAGATAAAAAAACTTTTACTTCCAACTTCAACAAACTCATCAAAAGAATCCACAAAAAATTTGGTCTAGCATTAACAAACTACTACACCCAGGCCAATCTATTACACCTAACCCCCAAGGCTCCAACCGTGAGAATCCAACACAAACTGCCAAAGCCTTCAATTCTTTTTTCACAAATACCATCCAAACTCTTGCTAGTCAACTATCTCCAAGTACCTCAAATCTACCAACCTCACCTACTGGCCCACTTCCATCATTTCAGTTACAATCTGTTTCTACTTCATTTATTTGCTCTCTTCTCCAAAACTAAAACCTACCACCCCCTCTGCTGACCAACTACCAGCAGAATACCTGCAAAAAGGAGCCAAAGCCATAGCTGTCTTCATTTCCATACTGATAAACAGAACCATAAGAGAAGGAACTATCCCATCTATCTGTAAAATCTCTCACATTATCCCCCTACATAAAGGTGGTAACTACAATGACTTCTCAAACTATCATCCAATAGCTTTACTCTCCCCACTGGCAAAAATAATGGAAAAATGTGTCCATAAGCAACTACTTAACCATCTTATCCAAAATAACTTACTCGCCAACTGTCAACATGGATTTAGACCATTCCACAGCACCACCACTGCACTGCTATCCTTTACAGACTGCATTAACAAAAACCATAACAACAATATTCTTTCCTCTTCAGTCTTTATAGATTTATCTAAAGCTTTTGACATGGTTAATCACCGGCTCCTTTTAAATATAGTGAAATCCCTTTCTCTTGAACCTTCAGCCTTAAATTGGTTCAAATCTTACTTAGACAACAGACAACAGGCTGTACTATGGGACAATAATCTATCTACATACCTCCCCATTTCCCTTGGTGTTCCCCATGGCTCCTTATTAGGCCCACTGCTATTTTCCATTTTTATTAATGACCTCCACTTAGCAATTCCTCATGCAACCTGTATTCAATACGCAGATGACTCCACTATAATTTGTTCAGCCGATTCTCCTTCTGAGCTACAGTCCCTTTCCCAAAAAGCATTTAATACAGTAGAACAATGGTTTTTAAACCACTGCCTCCTACTGAACCCCCAAAAAACTAAACTTCTACTTTTTACTCCAACCCAAAAGTCAACCCCAGCTTACTTCACACTCATATCTAAGAACGGCGCTCTCATATCTCCTGACCCAGCCACCAAACCTTTAGGAATAACTATAGATAGAAACCTGAACTTTGATGCTCATATTAACAGTACAATAAAAACAGTCAACAAGAAATTAGGATCCCTCTATAGAATCATAGCCTTTCTTACACCATTAGCCAGGACCGCTATAGCCAGAACTCATTTAATCTCCACTCTACTCTATGCTTCACCTATATACATTAATTTTTTAAAAAACAACCTCAACAAACTTGCAATTTCCTATAATAATATTGCTAGATTTGCCACTGGCTCTCCTTTTAGAACTCATCATTGTAGCAATCTAAAACAACTAGGATGGCTAGAGTTCCAAAATCAGCTTTTATTTCACCAATTTGCTATTACCCATAAAAGCCTGTATCACCCCCACCAATACTCCTACACTCTCTACTCTCATTACCCCCTACAACAATCTTAAGAATCTAAGCTCCTCAAATAAACTACTTATTAATACTAGCAGATCGAACAACTTAGCAGGAGACTCTTTGTTCTCTAATTCTGTAGGAAAACATTGGAACCTACTTCCCACTGAACTCCTATCTATGTCCTCAATAACACCTTTTAAACAGAAACTAAAACTATTTCTTAGTACACATTGGTTATGCCCTTGTACTAACCCTTACTAACTTTTTTTACTTTATACCTATGTATACTTTTCACCTAATACTATACTGTACTAACTACTGACTTCTCCTTAATGATCCATATAAACCATGATATTGCAATTTAATTCTATGTATATATGTATATAGTAAACAACTTTTTTTGTATATTACCTTTACTATTTGTATTATGCTCACCATTAGTATTGTACTTTTTTTAATAACAGCTGCATCAAGCTTGTACTGTTGCAACATTATTGTACTTTTTTAATAACAGCTGCATCAAGCTTGTACTGTTGTAACATTTATTAGTATATTGTGTGTATGTGTTGGAGCTTTTCTCCCGGGCCTCTACTGAAAATTGAAATGTATCCAGTTAGACTAGCCCATTCAACAAATGTAAAATAAATAAATAAAATAAATAAATTGCCTTAAAGACTCAAATCTTTTATTAAATGCCAATACAAATAAAGTACTCATATTTGGCTCTGGTGCAATCTCAATATCTTCACAACATAAAACCTTATTTGAACAGGTCTACTATGACAAACTTTTAGGGATATTCGTAGATAATAAATTATCCTTCAAGAAACATATTGACTTTGTAACCGCAAAAATTCACAAAATGTTGTGTATGCTATACAAATCTCAAAAATACTTGATAAAAGGAAAATAAAAAATAACCAAAAAGGAGCCTCTAAAATGACTGCAAAAATTCCTTTAATGGTGCCTCCTGGTACCTTGGCTATTGCCTTCAAGGGATAAAAAACACCTTTCACACAGTCAATTTATACCACTCTTAATACTAAAATTGGTCCCATTAACACCTCATCATTGGAACCAATTATTAAAGTGCTACTTATTGTTTAAAGTGCAAACGCAACCACAAGTGTTCCAATATATCATGCTTTTCCCAAATTTTTAACAATCTTAAATATCTTAAATATACTGAATCCACAAACACATGTGTATTTAAACATGTAAATTTGTTTAAACCAATATGAATTTTTGCAGTCATTTTAGAGGCTCCTTTTTCGTTATTTTTTATGGTATACAAATCAAAACCCTACCTAACAGAAATGGCACAACTAAATGCAGCCCAAACTCTGCCACTCCCTACATTGCTATATGCATCTTTCATACTTACTAACATTCCAGAAACTCACCCCACTTAAGCTAGAACATACCATAAAATTACAAAATATGCTGATAACAAAACTTATCATTGTAAATTAAATCATAAGATTAATCGTCTAGAGTTAAAACACCTTTTACCATTTAACCAATTAAAAGAAACATATGTAAAATTCTATATGAACCCAGCAGATGCTGTCTCTAATTTGATTAAAAAGAATATGGCTCACAGAGACCTAAGATCTCAGTCAAAAACCTCCCAGAATTTGATGATTTTTTATACTCTGTTAATGTAGCCAAGATGTGGAATTCCATTGCTAACAAATATTAGATATGAGAATAAACACAAAACATTTCTGTACAATTTAAAAATCTACCTAAAGTCTACTTGGACCCATCCTTGTAGCTGACTTTCATCTCCATCCATCCTGTCCCCAACCCCTATCCATTCTAGTTTCTGCTTCTCTTGTTCTACCTGCTTTAACCACTTTACTGTCTACATTCTTAACCTTATATTTAACTGTTGACATATACTGTTGATGTGCTTATTTGAAACCTTCTTTACTAATTTTTTATTTATGTGTATATATATATATATATATATATATATATATATATATATATATATTGTAATTGTTTTCTATATTCATTCAGGAATGTCCACATAAAGAACATTTTTTGTTACCTCAGTTGTATAACTATGGAGCTTTTCTCTTTGCGCCTCCGCTAAAAGTGAGCTTTTTGCTCATTCGGATTATTCCCTGTCAATGAATGGAAATAAGTAAGCAAATAAATACATAACTAAAAGTCAAACCTTGGAGATCATTGATGGCCTGTCATGGCAGGGAAGAGCAATGAAGTGAATGGCACTATTTTCCTAACCATGTCATACTCTTCATCCACTTCGTACAGTCTCAGTTGATTTTTATATTTTGTTGGAATGACATATATACAGAAGTACGTACTAGTGTCTATCAACCACAACACTGACACACAAAACTTGGGCAAAATATAATTGACACAGAAATGACAAGGCCAAACTAGATATGCTCTGAGATACTATCCTGGAGCATGCAAAGCAAAAACATCACCCACAGCCCCTGCTAAATATATATATGCCAACTCTGAGATTGCACAATAATGGGGAAAGAGCATATTTTCCAATGCTGTTATTGCCGTCTTGCACAGTTTTGAACATCTGTTTTGTTGACCAAAGTGTATTGGGAAACCTGTTGTTGACAACATTGAACTTTGAGTAAAATAAACATTCCTGTCTCTCTCTCTCTCTCTCTATATATATATATATATATATATATATATATATATATATAATATGGTTTAATATGACTTATCCGAATGGCAGTCAGTCGAACCTCCGATGGATGAAATCATGGTTTCCAAGGAGCACATAATCAAACCAACAAAGGGCGAGCACGCATGATCGAGTTGCATGGTGCACTCAACCTTTTGACATGTGATGCATTGATACTGTGAAGGTAGGTTGCACTTCAGTGAGGAGCAGGGAATTAGCCCATTTCCTCACTGTATTGCGATCTTGGAGTTGGTATATTTAATGTGCAAGGACTGTGGGGGGTGCAGGTGGGCATATCCCCCCCAGCAAAATAGTAGAATTAATGTAACATTGACTGTAGAGTCCAATGGTACGTTAATGTGCATAGCAGGAGGTGAGTGATGTCGATGGTCACTCGGTGATAAACCACGGTTGTTGATGTATTTATTTTTGGTGTGGTTTTCTTTTAAAATTTCATATTCAGCATTTCAGGTTGACATTTTACATGATTCGAAATTTTAATAGTAAATCTATATTTTATATACATATATATATATATATATATATATATATATATATATATATACACACACGCACACACGCATGCACGCACACACACACACACATATAGATAGATAGACATAGATAGATGTAGATATAGATATATATATATATATATATATATATATATATATATGCTCACACACAGCAGATTATGATTGTGTCTCTGATTATAACCAGGATGTTTTGTGTTTAAGATAGTGATGTCAAGGAATTCACCTCGAGAGTGAAGGTTGAGAGGTAAATTTTGTCATCCATGTTGAGAAGACATAGCATCCCAAGTTATGATCATAGATTTACCTCCTCCCGTGTACTGGAAAGGTTAGAGGGAAACAGTGTAATAGTAATACATGTTTTACAGCTCATACTAATACACTGTCCTTGATTTTCAAGGATGCTCCTGATTTTGGCTCAAAATTTAGCTACATCTCTCCTAAATACCCTAAATCTTGTGATTCTGGAAGATTAAGTAGTGGATTACCAAATGGTGCACTGCTACAATCATCTCTCTCCATAAAAGGGGAGCAACTACAGACCCTAGGAATTATTGCCCCATTAGCCTGATGAGTCTGATATGTAAAGCTATGGAGCGGATCATCATGGACCTGATTAAAAAAGATATAGGAAATCTCCAAACTCTAGACCCCACACAATTTGGCTTTGTGAAAGGGAGATCATGCCTGCTCAACCTGGTTGACTTCTTTGAGTCAGTCACCAGGGCTGTGGATGAAGGTAAGGCAGTGCTTACAGCCTACCTCGATATGGCCAAGGTCTTTGATACCATTCCTCACTTGGGAATTATTGATAAACTCACAAAACTAGGCATCAACCCTTATATCACTAGGTGAGTTGCAAATTGGTCACTGATAGAACACACAGTATGAAAGTAGCTGACTGCCGACCAGTCACAAGTGGAGACTCACAGGGATCGGTCCTGGGTCCCCTCCTGTTTGATATCTTCTTCTCAGAAGTCGAGTCCAACACAAAGGGACTCTGGTTGATCTAGTTCACAGTCAACTGCAAGCTGGGAGCCATTATTAACTCCCCAAGTGATGCAGACATCCTACAGAAAGGCCTCACTGAGACCAATGACTGGTGTTGAAAACACGGCCTTAAGCTTAATGCCAAAAAATGTGTTGTCATCCCCTTTGGTAAAAACTCATTTCCCACTCATTACTACATCGATGGGAGCCCACTGAACACTGAAAGCATTATAAGAGATCTGGGGACACAGGTTGACAGCAACCTCTCTTTCGATCACCACATTGCCACTGTGGTGAAAAAGTGCTTCTGTGTAGCACATCTCATTACCAAGGGGTTTTCATCCAGGAAGAAAGAGGACATCGTCTCTCTCTCTCTCTCTCTCTACTCTTCCCTCATTAGACCAACCATTGAGTATAGTGCGCCATTTGGCATGTACCTCAGTAGACACCTGCAACAGCTGGACAGGCCACAGGCATACCTTATGAAGAGGATCCTAGGCATTAAACACACATCCTACATGGATAGACTCAAATGACTCCAGCTATTCATTGTCTCATATCGCCTACTTAGAGGTGATCTTTGCTTGACTTACAAATCCATGTCTGACCCAGCTCTGTTAGAAATGCTACATGTAAAGAAATCCCAATCTTTCTGCACCACACACTGCAGAGACCTCAACCTCATTACGACAATCAACAGATCATGCTGGAGGGACAGGTTCCTCACCCAGAGACTGCCCATGCTCTAGAAAAGACTTCCCATACATGTCAAGCAGAGCTCCTCGTTGTCCTCTTCAAGAGAAATCTTGATGAGTGGATGGGTAATAGAAAGTTCACCCCGGGATCACTCCAGTGGCTCTACTTGATAGAGGCACTGGGAACAAACGTCAGGCGGCATGATGCCAGGGCACTTCTATGGGCTAGGCTTGTAAAGGCTCCAGGGCCATTAGCCTAGTACACACCTATGAACCTATACATATACATTTATGCACACATACATATTACTGCTGGAGTATCCATGTTCATAGATACCATTACTCCTTTTTCAATTTCCTTTACCCCCTTTGTCCTGAAATTTATGTAAGTTACGTGTCTCTGTTCAGCTGACATGCAGTCATGACCCAATGCCTGCAGACATGGAATTTATTGAGCACATCTGCTCATTTTCTCTTCCGTTGTCTGGCATTTCTTCTCTCATCTCTCCCTTTTTGACCAGGCTTTCTTATTCTTGAAGGATTGCCTCTTCTTGACTTCCTCCTCTAGTCCGGTTTTGCTGCCACTGCTCCATGATTTTCTTCATTCTTCCTTTGACCAGTCCAGCCTGCACAGGTTCTCTGATAGCCAGCACTAGGCATCTGAATCTCCTAAGGCTTTAGTTGCTGTGTCTCCTCCTTCGCAGCATATTTCCTTCCTGCTTCTTGCATCTATGCCCTGCTTCAGCTGTGATTGCTATCACACACTCCTTTCCTACAGGATTTCTGCTTTGAGCAGCTTCTTGTTCTTCTTCCTGTATCTTTCTTTTCCTCTGCCTTCATATCTCTCCTATTTTCGGTATTCTTTCCTCCATTTCTGTAGTCTGCTATGTCCAAGGACTTGTCCACCCCACATATCTTATCAATATCATTCTGTGTGCCTTTGTTTACTTCATCTTTAGTTTTTTCCACACAGGTGCATCTTCCTGTCCTCTCTGGCCCCTTGCAAGTTTATCTGCCAGTCCATTACTGGTGGAATATTTGGACTTTTCTTTATGGCCCTTGCTCCAGCTTCCACTGTGCACAACCTCTGTAACATATGCTTGTGTTTCTCCCACCATGTGACTGTTTCTCTTCACCACTACATTTAAGATGGCAGCGAGTTAATCCATGCAAGATTTCCTTAGGCTTTCATTGGCATCAACAAGTGATCCATCCTTTTTCTTAATTTATACAGTGAATTAGAATAATCTTACACCAGTTTTGCAAAGAAACTATTAAAGAGTATCAGTTTAAGTGTCCTGGTTTGTTTCATAATTTCTTCTTCTTTACGTTTACAGCTGTGCAAGCATGCTGAGAAGTGTCTCGGCTATCTTCCTCTAACACCGCACATTCTACATACTCTTTGGATTCTTTGTGTTATTTTGCTTACAGCAGTTCTAGCAGCATTCTTTCCAGTTATACATCCAGTTCATGCTTTGATTCTCCTATTATTGCAAGTTGTTTCTTCTAGATCTGTTTTCTAGGTCATCTAGTTTTCCTGTTTGCCATTGTAGTTTTTTTTTTCTGTTTCTATTATCCTTCTGTTTTGTTCCCTGCCTCTATTCCTAGTGCTGTTCTGTCCAATTCCAAGTTCTGTATTATTTCTTTCAGCTTCCTGACTTCTCTTTGTTGATTGCTAAGTGTTTTCCTCATTAGACCTGCAACATCAGTGACTGCCATCAGCTTTTGAAATGGTATATGAAAGGTGGTGGTAGTGATCCTCCCATACATGGAGTGTACAGATGGGTTTGCTCCTGAAAAATGACATTTTAATACTATTTTGAGTTATGCTTTAGAATGCTCCAAAGTATGACATTGCAGAATGAGAAAGGCAGAGAGGGACAGAAAGACATAAAGAGACAGACGAAGACAGAGAGACATGCATTTCTCTCTCTCTCTCTCTCTCTCTCTCTCTCTCTCTCTCTCTCTCTCCTCTCAACATTACAAATTACCTGTAGCAGCACAGGTAGCATACTTTCCTTTGGTACTGGAAGGCCAGAGGGCAGAGGGTTCTACTCCTAACTCAGATGATTTGATTAGTTTACAAACTGCTGATATTGCAGTGCACTATTGGGAGGTGCTACACTCCTGTGTCGGCCATCCCTCAAATGTGATGTTAAACCAAGGTCCCATCTGCTTCAGCTGCTGATAGTTCAAATGGATTATAAAAGATCCCATGACACATATTGAAAGGAGGAGGGGAAGTTCCCCCAATACCCTGGCCAACTTCCCTTACTAGTATAAATACCTCCTCAGGTCTCCCCCTGAAAACAGGCCACTAGCCCAGTGGGACTAACACAGTCAACAAAGGATTAATAAAATAAATTACATTTTAGAAATGTCAACAAAGCTATGCACAGACACACGCATACATATGTTATGCAACCACATTTTATGCAAGCAAATAAGCACAATGTGGACTTCCCCAGTCTGTGCTGATTTTCCTGTTGTTTCACAGCTGTTCAGCTGCCACAACAGTATGCTGATCTACTACTAGCATTATAGCACTGTGAAACTTAGCAGGACAACGATATCCTTTGTGGAGTCTACAGCCTCAGTTGATGCAAACGGAGTGGTGTATAGGAAACAGTAATGAACAGTAGAAAAGGTAGAGCAATCTCTGAATTATTTAGCATACTCTCAAGTACCAGTCAGTATGACCTCATACGTATGGCAGCAGTAAAGCATCTTACTGAAAACATTTCTTCTTCACAGTTCCAGAGAGTGTGGTTCACTGTTGACCAATATTATCTGTTTGTATGGAACTTGTATGTTCTTTATATTCTCCTTCTGTCTGCATGGATCTTCTTTAGGTACCTTGATTTCATAGCACTACAAGGAAAGATGCTGGTTTACACCGGCTACATTAAAACTGTCCATGAATATACATTGCATTTACTCCCCACCAGGACTTGTAGCCCAAGTTGTTGAAACTGCCAGAGGAGGAACACTTCATTTATGAGGTAAACAAGCGAATAAATAAGTAAATTAATTCATAAATAAAATGCATCCGTGTAGGGCTGCTGGAGATGGTGCGTGTGTGTGTGTGTGTGTGTGTGCGCCTGCGCGCGTGCGTGTGTGCATGTGTGCGTGCGTGTGTGTATTTTTCTGGAATATATTGTGTCTGCATGTTTATGAATCATATATTTTTTATAATCTTCTTAGTTATTGTCTATCATTGTTATCGACAGTTATGCTCATACATTAGTTTCATAGTAAGCTAAGGTTATAGTTTAGTTAACTTAGTCTGAATGTCAAATTTTAAATTCTGGTACATTTTTCTGGCAATGCCGTTATCTGATTGTTTGATCCTGCCTGTGTTTTATTTTACTTTTATTCTGAATTTTAATTTATTTCACTTAAGTTACAAAACATTTAATTTCCACAGGTTACATTTATGTGGCATATGTTATTGTGTATTTTAAGTATGCAGTGTGTAAATTTTGTTTTCCCCTCCTCTTTAAGTGTGAATGGAGTATTTACTAAAATTGTGATGTGGGTAAAGCAGTCCAGCCCCTATGTTAGGCTGGTGATAAAAAATAATTACACTTGAGATCAGAACATTTTGTCACATCACTGTATCAGTATCCAGTGTTAGGATAACACATCCTTGTACAGTGTTAGACACACAGAGCATATCATGTCGTCTGCACTTGCTTGCTATTTCTAAAAAAAAAAAAAAAATCTGGAACCACAGTGAAAACTTTAATCTTTTAAACAGTACACAAGCTTTTGTAGCTTTTGCAAATTTATTTAATCTGGTAACCAATACAGGGCAGTCAACCAATTTAAATGCAAGACTAAATGCACATCACCAATGATGTCATTTCTTGCATCACTTAGTCTTTAATACAAGCTTAATAACTTGCACACGATCTATTGCTGTTAATATATCACTACCCCTCATTAATAACTTGTAGGACACTAAAAGTTAAAATATTGTTTACCCAATCCATTAAAATGCTTAAAAAGACTATTAATACATCTCCTTATATATGACACATGATCACCAATGTCCTCTTTTAATTTTCTGATTATTTTTTCTATATAATATGCTTGACAGTAGATACATATTGCAATGTAAACAATGTTTATAGAATCACAATCTGCAAACATTTTAAACATATAACATTTATGTATCACAGGATGAATGAAGAATATTTTAATCTTGTATACATACCCACAAATTGACATTTAGTGCTTGGGAACATAACTTCTCTCTGACTAAGTCTTAAGTCTACATATTTGTTCTCTTCCCTGTAATATAACTTTTGTTTTAAATTATATGACCTTTTGTATCTAAATATGGGTGTTATCTTAACACATTGTCAAAGTGCATTGATATTATTCAAAATGTGCAAGTGTTTTTGACAATGTCGCATATCATGTTTGTCTGTCTGTTGCATGACAGCATCAGTCTCACACAGTCTGCCTTTAGGTTTCTTTCTGTTTTTTGTGCCCTCTGAGAAAATAAATTTACTCCTTTCTCTGAATCAGACATGACATTATATTTACATTTTATTAAGATTTAACTATTACAGTCTCTTATAATAATCATGAGATATATTATCAAGCTTTCTTTTTAAGCATCATCTTGTGTATTTAACATCTGTCCTTTAACTTGTTGTTTGTCTTTTCGGCTTTTCCCGGTTAGGGATCGCCACAGCGGAACTCCGGTCTGTTAATGATTATCAGTCGATTTTTATGGTGCCGAGTTGCCAGCACGACGCCCAACCTTCAGCGAAGGCACGCCCATTTACGCATGTCTTTTTTTACAACGTTCTTAAATATATGGGGGGGGGGGGAACTTGTCTTATGCAATTGTGTGTTCTTTTTTACATCTTTCTTTTAAGTGATGATGCTACTTTCATCATGTCTGACTTTTTTATCATTACAACTAGAAAGTTAGTGCAGTATTCAAAGTCATTGTGCAATGTTATACAGCCATCTTCGAATTAGTGTAGCTAATTCATGATTCACAGAGGGCACTTACACTAATAGGTGAAAACTGCAAATAAGCCTAAGCAAAGTTAATTCATAATGAGTTGTAAATGAGAAATGATGTAACGAAGCATATACTGATAAAGCATTCTCTCACTTGCTTGTGATTCATAGTCAAATGTCCGAAGATTTGTTGTAAAAAGTGTACTTGAACTTTATATCTACTTTGCAATCCATGAACTTGCAGTTATCTTAGTTGTTTCCATTGCTGACCCAGTAAAAATGATTTAAGTTGTTTTTTTCTCTGCCTTAATCTCTTGTTTTGTATCATTACTGCACATAAAATGCCAGAGTCATACACAAAATCAAAACTCACTAAAAATCCACAAACCAGCCAGTGACCATGCAACCACTGCAATAAGACTCTAAACCAACAAAAATGGGCTTGTGTGGTGCCGAACTACCTGAGGTATCCTGCATCTCAATCCAGTTTTGCAGTAAACTTTGTGGGGATATTATATATTTTACCTTTAGTGGATTAGTGATTTTTTTGTCAAGCTTTTATTAGCTGATTTAACTTTACTGCGTTATTGGTATGAGGTACATCATTTTTGAATGTGCATAGTACTGGATACCGCGAGCAGTTCAGCACTACATGAGCCCATTTTCATTGGCTGAAGATCATCAGTCAAACAATACAACAGTGAAAGCATGCCAAACCCATGCAGATACAGAGTTCAGCCAAGTAAAGTTGTGCTGAAGTAATGTTTGTACTATCACGAATACATTTAC
>NC_056725.1:369219170-369276670 GCF_019279795.1 Protopterus annectens | reverse complement strand
TTTACAAATATCACAAACGAAGAGTAGATGAGACTAATGTTGATAGAATAAATGGCAAGGAGCAGGACAGACCAGCATGGAAAACAAACATAGATAGACAGACAAGGTGGAGATACACAGAAAAAAAGGGGACAGTGGAAAGATACATACAAACAGAGAGCGGATAAAGAGTGGTCAACAAGGTGGGACAATAAACAAGGGAAGCAGAATGGCACATTAAGGAAGGAAAACACCAGGATGTCAATAGGGAGGGGTCCTGGTATTCTTGGATTCAAAGACAATCCACAGAGCAACAGATCCAACTGGATGGCTAATGTTATCACCCAGGTGGTCTCCTAGAAATCTATTGAGTGGGATCTGCATGTCATGTGACTCCACGGGTTGCACTAGAAGGCACTCTACATTACTGAGACAGGCATCCATTTGCAAGGTTATCTTGGCAGACACCATCCTCTACAATTGACCCTGGAAGACCACTACTGACTACTCCAGTCCACTTTTATGAAAGGAGCCTGCACCTTCTTCTGGAAAATAACAGACACAGAGACAAAAGTAACCCCTACAGGTCATCTCAGAAGAGGGCCAAACTCCCTTTTCTATGAGACAGACCGGGTAGTCAAATTTGAGCCACATCAAGAGGCAGCTGCCAGTATAAACCAAGGTGGCTGCTGGTTCACATCATCTTCTTTCAGAAATGAACCTACAAAATGTGATAAATGATCACACGCATACATTACAAGCACAGTTATAGTTATACAGTGGACTTGCACAGATGTCATACACACCTCATTTCCAGAAAAAGTGTTCCCCACCGTCTGTGGCACTGAACCATGTTCAGCTGCTACTCCTCCATCCCTGCAAAACAAGGCATGTGCTCTTAGGTACACATACTCTCCCACTGCTGAAGCAGATCATATGGCACCACCTCAGGTCCCTGTATTTGTGCTAGCACTTCTCACCAGAAAATGTGATGCCAGTGGTGTCACTCAGCACTCAAGTCAGCTCATGACAAGCATCCAGCTTTTACAATGAGCAGTCATAGCTGCCTTGCAGGCACTTGTGAAAATTTTCTATAGGAAGAACAGAAAGAATCTTATTCTAACTGGCATGCCAGGTGCAGCCCTGCATTCCTTAGTCCTTCAGGTAACAGTGGCCACTCAGTCAGGTCCACTTCAGTTACAAAATGAAAACTCTGTGAGTAGAGATGCTCCTTTGTGAATCAGGCATGGCACCATGCAGCACTGCAACACAGTCCTTGGACACAGCTGCTTGGCAGTACTACAGGGCTATGGGCATACAAATGCCATATACATGAGCATACTGAATACGTCCTTTGCGGTCACTGTGGCATGCATGACTAACACCAACATGTCTGGATAGCTCATTGTGCACCAACAGGTTTACAGGTACTGGCATGAACACAAATGAGAGGCAACAGCTTAAAACTTTCACAAGCTAGAAGAATGAATTACTGATTTGGGCTCTCCTTACACATGGCATGCTCCTACTTAACAAAGAGGCCACAATCAGGCATCACTGGGACCAGATTTGCCAGAGACTTGTGTAGGATGTGAATGCTGTGGGTGGCTAAAACAGGCCTCTATAACAGGTGTGATAAAGTTTTACTAATATAATTTTCATACAAAGGAAAACACACAGGACCTTACCACACACAGGTCTACTATAGTAGAATGGACCACCAATACTGAACTTGCTTACTGATGTTGAGGAGATTTTGATGTAACTCACTAGCTAAGGGATCAGCCCTTTATACCCGAGGTGTTGCTTGGATGTGAGAGCTGGACTGGCACCAACTACCCACATGCCGGTAAGGAATGACAGGTTTGTTGTGTCCATTAGAGTACAGTATAGTACACTCCACTACATGTTTAAAAGACTGGATTAACCAAGGCCCTTCTGCATATTTGTTCTTCCATACAACTTCAGTCTGCAGCTGCAACAACTTGCAAAATGAGACATGTTTGCCAATGTATGCTACAGCTATATTTTAATCTGTAGCAGTATCCATGCTGCAGGTGGTTATAGAGATATATGTGTGACTCAGTTTCCTGAGTAACAGGGATGTTTTGATTATTATTAATGACCTCAGGCATGTCATTATGGTAATTTGCTATAGGTTGCCTTATCACGTTAGTTGGAACCTCATGAATATTCAATGTGGGTGGAGCAGGGTAGGCAACACCATTTTGAGTCAGATGACATAAATGGACCTATCAGACATAGTGAACACCTTCAACAACAGCAGGAGAATTAAAACAGCTCACATAATCAGGATTTTTAGATGGCCATGAAAGTGAATGGCAGACAGTCGAACCGAGGCTCTTGGAACACACAGAAGCAGAGGAGGAACAACAAAAGTCGGATTTAGAACATATTAACTACAACGACCTTATTACAAATGACTGAATACCTATGGATACACTTAAATTCTAGTGTCGATTTTTGTATATACAATTATATGTAATTTGACCCTCCCCGTGAACTTATTGATCTGCTAGCAAAGGGACCTTCATTTGTGCCCAGTAAAAGGGCAGATTTGGCAAAGACATTGCTGGACTTAAAAATTTTTACACATAAGCTAAATCTTATACTTCTTCTAGGTCAGAATGCATATATTAATGATGATTTACGTGTCTCTAGTGTCTATAATCTACCCTTGAACACCACAGTACTATTGATTGAGAAAATTTGTGAATTAGACATCAGAAGTTTATTATGTAAACGACCTTTAAGAACATATGTACATAATATATCTGATAGTGAAAGGAATGTTTTAGATTTATCAAAAACACAAAATATTCAAATTCTAAAACCTGACAAAGGTGGAGGTCTTATTTTTCTGAATTAGTTTGATTACAGGAATAGAATGCTTGAGTTGTTACATGCTGACACCTATTTAAAAATATCCTTAAATGAATTCAATGGTGCCTGTCAGAGGATTAGGTCTTTAATCAATGACCTTTTTATAGACAATCATTTTGACATGGGAACCTTGAATTACCTTAACATCTTGACCCCCCCTTACACCAGTAATATTTGGGCTTCCCAAGATCCACAAAGACTTGCAAAATTCCCCATTCTGACCCATTGTGGTTGGTAGGAACTGTATAATGTATGGATGTGCTAAGCTTGTGGATCAGAAACTTAAGAAATTCCTTGGCAGTGAATCCCAAATTTGTAGGGATTCATGGGATTTCTTAAAATCTTTAAACAGTTTAAACTTTCAGGGCAATTACAACTTCCTGACCATTGATGTCAAGGATCTTTATACAGTGATCCCCACAACCTTGGCATCAGTTGGATCAGAGAATTTATCTCCTTAAAAGGGGCCCTATCATCCAAAGTAGATCTTACAGAATATTTGTTGGAAATTGTTCAACATAATAACATGCTGATCTTTAATGGTGAATATTTTCTGCAACAAACTGGTGTTGCTATGGGCTCCCCCTGTGGGGGTAGCTTTGCTAATTGTGTAATGGAGTACTGGGAGGGGGAATCTTATTTAAGAGTCTTTTATATATAGACAAAGTTTTCTGGTACACTAGATTTTTGGATGACATATTCATCATTTTTCGGGGTGACTTAGGTGATGCGGAAAACTTTTGTCAATACTATTTCTGGATTTACATCATTGCTTAAATTTACATTTGAATTTAGGGTTGGTACTATCTCCTACCTAGATGTTAAACTATCAAAGGATCTTATAAATAGGAGATATACATCTAAGATCTTCAGAAAACCCACATGCTCCAATACACTATTACACTTTAATAGCTCCCACCCATTTCACCAGAAAAAGCGGTAATAAAAGGTCAACTTGTATGGGCTGCTAGGATAACCACACTAGACTCTGAATTCATGTTTGAATGTGAGACTCTTAAAAATATGTTTTTGAAGAGATGCTACTCTCTGGCATTAATAGATGTCATTATAAATGAAGTCTATGAAAAAAGACTTAGTGATAGGTTCAAGCCCTCACTGAATAAAACCATGGAAGTAAGAATGGAATCACCCCTGAATGAGTTGGCAGTTATTGGTCTGGTTGATGTTACGGATGGGGAACCAATCAGAAACATGGTAGATGAGGCTGGTAATAACTATACCTTTAAATTTAAATTTATTACCACTTTTTTCATGGATGCTGGGTCTGTACGAAACATCCCATTGAAAAAACGGAGGATTTTGTTGGATGACCCTTTCAACCAGCAAAAAATTAGTGCCAGCCCTGGATTGATTTTTTAAAAGAGGGAATAACCTAAAGAATATGTTTGAAAATAATACTAGGGTGTACCCATTAAAAGTGGGAATGACAAAATATGTCAGGTGCAATTTCTGTAAATTTATGATGATTGCTAATTCCTTTACTCTTAATAATGTAACATACCAGATTAGCGGTAAATACAACTGTGAAAGTTTTGGTATTGTGTACATTGCCTTATGCCAATGTTGCCCAGGGTTTTATATTGGGAAAACAGAGACATTTTAAACTGAGAGTATATGGACACCAATACAATACTGGGTAAGCTAATACTACGAATGCTTTGGCCAAACGTGTCTCTGATAACCATGAACATTTTTTCAACTACTTAATAACTGACAATGTCAGCAAGAATAGCAGAGGAGGTCCCTGGCCCCTCCATTTAGAAGAGAGGGAGCTTTATTGGCAGCTCAAAGTTAATACTTTTGCCAGTCCTGGCCTTAATGACCAGTGTTCTTTGAAATGTATTTTATGTTTAAAACCTTTAGAAAGATAACTTTAATACTTACAAATGTTCTAAATATAATTTTTGTGTTTTGTACATGTATTTGTAATATTAAAATATGTATGATAAGTTGTGAAACTTAATTTTACTTATTATAATAATAATGTATACGAAGTGTTAATGGGGAGAATATGTCTTTAAATTGCTATTAGGGGAAGTGATGTCATTTTGTTTGAATTATTTATACTGGCTTTTCGTGGTTTGTAACTGTCTGTTGAAGTTCTTTCATTTGGTTTGGTCGAAAGAGCTTACTTTGATTGTATAAATCTGTCTTGATTCTTCGTTGATTTTTTGTGGATAAACTTTGGATGCACCTTTGATGAACCTTGCCTTGAGTCTTTTTTGAGTAGTTATATAACTTGTGTTTATATAATTTGAAAGTTGTTAGAATACAGTAACAGGATTTGTACTGACATGCAGTTTCTGAAGGATATGAACTCTGTCATAGTTTGGTGACATTAATCCTCTGTGATTTGCCAGAAGACAAACAAATGTTATGAGGAACATACCAAAAATATAATGCAAAAATTTGGACAGTCTGGAAAAGTCTGGACAACTGAGAAGTATGAACTGTTGTTACATCTGAATATAGATCAGTTAAGGGTGAAACATTCATCTATTTATTATCGTTTGTTTTTCAATATAGAAGTATGGATTTCCAAACAAGTTATAAATGCATGATTACATTAAAGTCTCAGCTGAGCTTGACTACAATTTGTGGTTCTTTTTTATGATTTTAAGGAGTATCAGCCAAAAACTTTATTGATCATTACATACCTTTTTTCCTTGTGGTTTAATGTTTTTCCTTATAGGTGGGTGATGTCTTAACCCCTAAGGCTGGAAAACCATTCACTACAAAATGTAACTACAACAGAGATCATCTCAACCATTGGGAAAAGAGGTTCCAGAAGGATGGAGCCTGATAATGCAAAAGGCCTTGTACCAGTAGCTTCTATTGTACCCTGGACATTTCAAGCAGTCGCAAAGAAAAGGAACACAGGGGCCTGGCTGGAGCAGTGGGAATAAATAGTTACTTAAGATATTGGAATACTCTCATGCAGGGCTAAATAAACTGACAGGAATATTTTAAAAGTGATAGAGAATCAAAATGGCCGCCAATGTAGACTCACAGCACTGGGGTTATATGAATGTGATTAGCAAGACCTGCAAGTAACAGAGAAGCAGAATTATGAATTAGCAGCAAACAATCAAGCTCTCAGACTGGTAGCCACATGTAAAGGGAGATACAGTAATCAAGACTTGAAGACATCATGGCATGCATCACCCTTAAAAAGTCCTTAGGGAAGAAGATGTTTGATGTAAAAAATATTGCATAGATGAAAACAAGAGAATTTCACAATAGATGACAACTGTTCCCTAAGTGTCTATCTGTCATCAATAAGACCAGATCATCACCACTATAAATGGTGCTGGGATGTAAGACTGGATAGTTTGAGACTTCTAATGTTAGATAAAAAGCTGCAGCAACATTCTTGGACATGTTAAACTACATATGATTGACAGTCATCTGCTCTTATCTAAAGAATTCACAGCAGATAACTTGTCCAAACAGATGGACAAGTAACGTTTTGTATCAGTGACACTGCTCAGGTAAGATGTGAAACATGTTAATGAATGAGACAACTTATATATTGGGTTCGAGAAATGAAATGAATGTGGTGTGCAAAAAAAATAGATTTTTTTAAAGGAGCTGTTAGTGAATGAGCTCATTAATATACCATTGTACAAGTACTTACAAGTTAATTTTCCAGAGTCCCTAAAATTTTTGGTATCTCAAAGATACACCCTAACATTTAGAGTCACCCCTTAAGACTGATATTCTTAGCAAGTGGATCCAAAATGGACCCACTGGCAATATACATTGATTTTAAATTTAAAAAGTTTTATTGTAGTGTTGATCACATTTTAAAGGACTTGTGAGATTTCTTGGGCAATGTCAGAAATATTCAGTTAGATGACATTTTTTTTTGTGACAATAGATGTAAAAATTTTCTTTACGGTGTTTTCACATTCTGTTGGTACTGAATTGTTTGTTGATGCCATGTTTAACTTAAATTTTGTTTCATAGTCTGAAATATCACAATTGGTTGACTTTATGGACATTATTTTAAAGAACAACTATATTTTGAGGGTGAGTTCTACAGAAAGACTAACAAGGTCTCTATGGGAGCAGCTTTACCAAGATATATGCAAATTGTTTAGTATGGACATGGGAAAAAGACCACATTTTTTGAGTGAGATATTTAGGTATTGTAAAACCTAACTTTATTTTTTTGGATGATGTTTTTATCTGGGCAGGTAGTGAACAACAATTTGCTAAGTTTATTATGCATTTGAAAACTACAACAAATGTTTTATGTTTTACATAATTATAACACTTATCAACTTTTTGGACGAGCATTTGGACAGGGATGCAGGGATGTAATATATGGGTTGGCTTCAAGAATGCACAGAAAACAAACTTACAGTGATTCATTTCTAGATTTCACCAGCTGTTACTCCATGCACCAAAAATAAAAAGATATTGTTAAAAGTAAATTTGTCAGATCCTCTAGAGTCTCCTTTGATGATGAATCCTTTCGGTCTGAAGTTATCAAGTTATGTGGGATGTCCATAGAAAGGAGCTAGCCACAAGAGTTATGTGATATCACATTCTGTTGGTCTTTTATTATTTAGCAGAGAAAATATGAAATAATGGATGAAAGTCAAACAAAATATATGCTAATTATTAAATATGGCCTAGGTAACTGTTGTTTAAATAAAGGTGAAGCAATAACAAATGAAGCAACACATACCCAAAATAATTTTTAAAGGACTACACTACTGATAGTGCAAGAAGAGCTAAAATAATGTGAACATTTTGATGAGTGTTGAAGGAGGTAAAACTGCCCAAAGTCATTGTAGGACAGATGCACCTAACTGTGTGTATAGAAGAAAATGTAATTTTAAGACAATGCTTGAGAGGCTAAGTACAGTACAGGGGGTCACTCTGAGCAAACACACGGATGTGGTATGTGCACACAATGCAATTTCATTAATACAGAAAAAAAAATTACACTATCATGCCTACTATATGAAAATGAGGAAAACTTGGTAAATACAATTGTAATATAGCTAGTGTAATATACTTTGCTTGTTGTGAGTGAATCCTGGAAGGCTTTCTAAATTGGTAAAACTGTTAATACTTTAAAACAGAGAATATATTAGCACACTTACTGTAGGACACTTACTGTAATAAAATAAGTGAGTTTTATTTTATTTATTTATTTTACATTTGCTGACTGGGATAGTCCGACTGGATATTTGTCCATTTTCAGCGGAGGCCCGGGGAGAAAAGCTCCATACATACATACAGAAAAACTGTTGCATTAAACAAGTTAAATCCCTGTTACAGATACAATGCACAAGATAAAAGTCATTCATTCTGTCATATATAAATCTGATTTGTTACAGAGTAACAATTAGGAAGCAATGTAGGGGTGGCCAAAAGACCTCTTTAGCACATGTTTATATTGCCAGAGTTAGTCAAGATTAGAACAAGTACATAGCCATTGCCTTTTAAAGTACTGTTCTAGATGTTTTTTGAATTGGGTTAGAACGGGTTCTGAAGTAAGCTTAGCAGGAAGTGAGTTCCATATTTTGCCAACAGAGTTGGCATATAGAGAGTCTACAGATTAGTTGTTGCTTTTGAGGATTTGGACTAGTAATTTGTTGGATGAGCGAAGAGTCTTGAGGTTGCTGTAAGGGGTGATAATTTTTGTAAGTACGGGTGTGTTTTCAGGTTGGTAGAGAATTTTATGTGCTACTATTAGCTGATTGTACTGAAGTTGGATAGGCAATTCTAGACACCCTAGATTCTTTAGGTTCAGAGTTAGAGTTAACCAACACCTTAGCTTAACATGCAGTACAATGTTTACATTTTAAACATTTTTTACTTCTGGTTTTAGAAAAGAAAAAGTAAAATTGATACTGGAGATACAGATCTGGGATGGAGATGTAGGTCTGGAGAATCGGTCACAGCTAACTGTATTAAACAGGTGATCTTTCGTGAGTATTATAAAAAGTGTAAGTATAGTTCCAAGTAATAGGAGTAATTGTTATGAATGTTGAGAAAGAAAATACATAAGATAACAGTTTTGTTTTGCTTTTTGTAATGACACTTCTATATAGTAGTTTATACCTTATTTTTATTTCATAATTATATTGCTTTGTAAGGATATTTTATTTCTGTTATCTTTTTTAATGTGGTCATTTCCTCAAGAAAGTGTCAATGGCATATTCCTTGTGCAGTTAGCTGCATTTTCCTTTTAGTACATGTCACATTACATTGTATTTAATTTCTGAGACATACATGTTAATGCTGTTTTCATGTGTTCCTTATTTCTAACTTTCCTGTCTTTGTCATTTTGGTGAGATCTGCAGCCACTGAGGAAAAGCTGTACAGTATACCTCTGCAGTCACAGCACTTATTCAACAAACAGCACTTTCTTGTCATTATTTGCGGCTATGGGTTGAAACTGTCTCTTGTACTCATCCAATGAATTGTCATCAGACTTCCCGTTAATAAGGACCTGTGTGAGAAGCATTTGCTAAGATTGCTCCAGCAGCTTGGACTGCACTTCCCCTAGATGTAAGAAGGCTCAAGAACTATACTTCCTTCAGGAAACCTACATGAGCATCAACAAGAGCAATGCAAGTGTACCTGCCTATGTAATGGCAATATTAAATAATATCAAACTGGCCATCAGATAGCAGCTCCAATATTGTATCACTCTATTGAAACTCTATCCTAGATAACTCTCCATCTGCAGCGTATAGTGACTAGATTATTGTAGTTCCTATCAATATGAATGCATCCAGACTGAAAACTATAAATAATACCTGCCTTCTGTGTTTCTGTCTGTTAATATTGTACATATCACTCTCCATCTGTACTATACCCCATATTGTGGGATCATTGTCAAATGGGGCCTTAGGCTGGGTAATGCCCCCACAGCCATTCCAGTGTCCTATTACTTGTTTCTGTCTCTCTCACTCCCTCTCTCCATAGTTACCATAAACACTGTTCAAACCCATCAATGTGCATATTTTTACAATGATTATAGAGATCTGAATTTTAATTAAAAACTTTTATTTCAAGTTTTATAGCACAAACACTGATGTCCATTTGCTAAACAAAATGGTCTCACATTGAAAACAGGATTAGCATAATCAACTTCTCTTCCCTTGAAACTCATGTCCATTAAAAATGCATTAAAATACACTTTCATAAAAATACAGCTGGTCAGTGGTAGATTATGTTTTCCTTGGTCTCCAGGCTTTCAAACTATAGGCCTACCTGGACACATATTTAGGACTATGCATAAATGCATGTGCTCTTTGATTCATCTTCCCAATTGTTTTAAATTATATTTCTTGTTTAATACAGTAACATTTGTTAAGAGTCTGTTTTTTAATTTGTAGTTTGGAACAACTACAAGACATGTAGTTTTGAATGTTCTTTCCAGTAAGTATGGAAACAAAATGTATGAACCCATTTCAGAACCATAAATGGCCTCTTGAAATACTGCCATTGTAATATACCAATATCTATAACTCAGCAATTATGACCACTTTATTGTCTATGTACATATCACATGTGTTATTGTGATAAAATTTCCATGGTAAATGATTCCAATGTGCTTTACACAAATACACACTAATCCTGTAAAGACAGCCTATTGATTTTCTAACTTGAGCCAGCTCAACAGGCTCAGTCATTTTTATCCACAGACATCTCCCAAACACAAAAATTATAGCTACATTGTTGACTGCATCCTTCTCAGATGCCAGTGTCAAAAAATTACCAACAATAATAGTGATCAAAGTCACTTTTTAAATTTGTTTCACACAAGCACACAGTAGCAAAAGTATTTTGGCTTAATTCACACACACATACGCACTAGTCATTCAAAGCCATACTAAAGACTGCTTAGAAATGAAAAGATTATATGAGCATAAGGTGTTATCACCCACAGAGAGCAGCCCCACCATCATCAGCAGTTATAGCCACTTTGGTTACTGTATACCCCCCATTATGAACAACATGAAATTGTATAAAGATCACCAGCATCATACAATAAGATCCAACCATGTGTGCATAGTTTAAATATAAGAGTATTCATGAGAGCATAAGAAATATTAACCACATGACAATATATGCTAAGTTAATATGCACAATCTCTGCAGAAGTAAAAGTCATCTAAATAATTCCACATTAACACTACCAGAGATGCAAGAATAGCTGTCCCCAGCATGAGAGTGGCAAGCAGTCTTCACTTCTTTGTTACAAAAATAAGCCAGTTAACTAAAATCCAGCATTAAAAAACAGTTAAAAGCAGTCAAAAATTTCAAAAGTCACTACTAAATATTAAAACAGTAAAAAAAAAAAAAAATAAAAAATGACCATGCTAAGTCACAAAAATAACTCAACTTTATTCATACATGAAAAGTGTTTTTGTCCACTAACTGGATTTCAATAAACTATTACTAATGCAGAGGTTGCTGCTGGCAAACAACTTTGCACTTTAGTGTTTTATCTAGAAATGCAATGTCTGCTGCCCTTGAAGAATAAATTGCCTTTGTGGCATTAAAAACTGATGCAATGATGCATATTGCTATAATAGTTCCTGAACAGGATCCGCAATGCAATAGGGAATGGCTGGTAAACAATGACAACTTGGTCATTGTTATTAGGCATGCAGTTCTGGAGACCATTAAGGAGACTACCCCTAATTACTATTTGCTCCAAAGCACTGCCTGGTTAAGTGATTTGCTTAGTATCACACAATAGGTAAATGAAGGTAGAGAGATTCAAAGTCTGCACTTTTGCCACAAAAAGCAGCTAATTAAGAAGTTGGAGCTTTAGTTCTCTGCACTAACTGTAAGAGTAGCAGTTCTTAACTAAATTCAGAAATAATTTCCAATCTGATCTTTGTAGAGAAGACTGTATCACAATAATATGCAACAATGACTACATAATGGATGCTGAAGATCAGATGGCTCTGATCATCACTCCAAACAATGCAGACTATAAGAACTGACAAACGTCAACCACTTTGCAGTTGTTAGATGCTGTACAGAAGGCACTGTAAAAATATATTTCTAAAATACGGTGTGTTTAGACTATATTACAAAATGCAGGCATATTGATGAATTACTTCATTCTTTAGTGCAGTGAATAATACAGTATAACTGCTGCAGCAACTTTTGTTTAAAATTCCACAAATCATATTGCTGCATACAACATACTGTTATTTCTTGGGAGGGGGCTTGCATGCTTGCAGGACACCTACATCTCATTTTGACCTCCCAATGTCTTCTCTGTCATCAAGAATAGCTAGCCCGGGGCGGAGCCTGAATGGTTAACTGAAAGCAGCAGTATTTTAGAGCTCCATATAACTAGTTAAATAAGACAGGAAAAAAATATTCTTTTTTTTCTTCAAAGTATAAAATCGTATAGATAAAGGACTAATTTACATAATTAGTAACTTTGGTGAAGTTTTACAAATAATTTCCTGTCAAAAAGCTTGGGGATATATTCACTTGTTAAAATGAGCAACTCAAAGAATTTTCACCAGGATGTTGCCTTAAAGAAGGAACTACAACAAATGGCATCTACCCTACATGAGTTGTCTTTGAAGATGGATGATTTTAAAGAGAACCTGGAAAATCTTAAAACAAGCAGTCAAAAACAGGCTGACACCCTCAAGGAAATGCTACAACACCAGACAAGGATAACAGGAATAGAGGTTTCTCTAAATGACTTAGAAAGCAGACTTAAGGAAGAGGAAACACAAAAAGAACTGATTCTTAAACAAAACCCTTGGTTGGTTAATAAAGTAGATGACTTGGAAAACAGGGAGAGGAGAAATAATAACAGGATTTTTGGATTACCTGAAAACACAGAAGGTGAGGATATTATTTCCTTTTTATCAAGCTGGATCCCTGACTTTTTAAATTTAAAAGAAGGACTTTCCTTTTTCATTGAAAGGGCACACAGAGCTCTTGGGAAACCTGCCACTAACTCAAACTCTCCTCCTTGGTCAATAATTATCAAATTTCTTTCATACTTGGACAAAGAACTGATTTTAAGATTTGCTTGCAGGAAGGCACCTCTGAAATATAAACAGAGCCTGATAAGATTTGATAACAACTATTCATCTAGAATAATGGAACAAAGGAAAAAAGTGTGGCCAATGATAAAGTTTCTGAAACAAAATAACATCAAGGCACAACTTGCATATCTAGCTAAGATAAGAATACTGTATGCCAACGAGATGAGGACTTTTATTGACTTAGAGGAAGCCTCTTCATTTATTCATAGGTTCATAGGTAGGTACTAGGCTATTAGCCCTAGGGTCTATATAAGCCTAGCCAAAAAGGTACTCTGGCTTTCGCCACCCAAGAAAATTATTTTCCTGTGCCCCTGTTGAGCAGAGCCACAGAAGTGATCCCTGGGGTGAATTTCCTGTTTCCCATCCAATCATCAAGATTTTTCATGAAGAGTGCTAATGAGGAGCTCTGTTTGACATAGATAGGTAGTCTGTTCTAGAGTATGGGAAGTCTCTGGGACAGGAATCTATCCCTCCAGTATGTTCTGTTTATTGTGGTGACAAGTCAAACAAGTCAAAAGAATATGAATTCAACCAAAAATCATAGCAGAAAAAGTCCAGTCTTCCGTGGTGAAGAAATAAGTATTTAATAAATCCATAAACAGGCAAAAATAAGCACTTTTGTCTTGAGCACAAGACTTCATTAGATACCATTTTTTAAAAAACAACTCATATATATATATATATATATATATATATATATATATATATATATATCAGTCAATTAATTAAACACTTCAGATAATTGAGTAATTCCATAATTCAATTAATTAAAATTTAAAATTTCAATAAATTTATTACAATTTTAAATTTTAATTAAGTGAATTATGTAATTACTCAATTATCTGAAGTGTTTAATTAATTGACTGATATCTATCTATATCTATATATATATATATATATATATATATATATATATATATATATATATATATATATATCTTGTGCTCAAGACGAAAGCACTTATTTTTGCCTGTTTGTGGATTTATTAAATACGTATTACTTCACCACGGAAGATTGGACTTTTTCTGCTTTGATTTTTATTGTGGTGACAAGGTTTAGGTCATTAGAGAGCTAGGAGGGATTGGGATTTCTTTAAGTGGAGCATGTCCAACAGCTCTGGGTTTGACATAGCTTTGGATGTTAGGCAGAGATCGCCTCTGAGTAGGCGATATGCGACGGAGTAAAGCTGGAGTTTTTTTAGACAGTCTGCGTAGGGCATCTGTTTGAGGCCAGTAATCCTCTTTGTGAGGTATTTCTGTGGCCTTTCCAGTTAAAACTTTCCTTGTGGCCTTTCCTATTAAAACTAATAATGTGATTACTTTACCAGAAGATATGAACTGGATGTCACCTTCTCTCAAGAGAACAAAAAAAAAAATGTCTGGACAGATGTCAAAAAGAACAAGCAAAAGACTGATACTGTTACAGTCAAATCTCTCAAAGCATCTACTATGATATGAATTGTTTTAACATTACTTTAAAGGACCAATTTTACTGCTTGGAATTTTAAAACAAAGGTAACTAACTGCTGGAATCTTTATCTATATTTTTTGAAAATAGATGACACATAAGAGTTTTCACATTACCTCAGGTATGCAAAACAAGGTACTTTTCTTTCACAGAAGGAGGGTTATATAGCACATAAAATATTTATACTGTAAATCAACATACATACATAGTATATGTGTATTTTCTCTTATTTTTCTCTTTTTCTCTCTTCTCTCTTTTCTCGTTATTTATTTTAACTGCGTCTTGTCTACCTTTCTAAATTCTCTCCTATATACTTTACTAATATAGCCTGTATATATGTAATAACTCACTATCTATACATAGATAAATAATAGTCTAAAATAATCTAGTTTTAAGGAAGACTAATTGGAATAGTGAACTTAATTAATTGTTATTACAATATTTATTAGATTAATGAGGTCACTGTTATGCTTATTGGGATTGGGGACATGTTCATGATTAACTCTGAAATGTTCCATTCATGCACATATGTCCTTTGAATTATTTCCTTTTAGTATTAACAAATACATAAAAAGGAGGGAAAATGTACTGTTGGTTAAGAGAAGTGAAGCTATCTTCACATTCTATTTTCACTGCCACAGCAACAGTAAACAATTGCTTCAATTTCTAAGGACACTGTGAATCTGCGAAGTGCATTTAGCCTCACAGATAACTAATAATAAGAAAAAGTAATGTTGTTTAGTTATTAAAATGAAAAACAACCTAAACAAGGTAAAATAAATACATAATATGATTATTTGTAAATATTTTATGATTTATCCTCACAGGATTACATATTCCTGGAAACACAACTGAAATGTTCCCAAACTACATTTGCACTGAAATGTAGCTGCTTGATTAAAAAGTATCACTCAGTTTAACATGCTGATTCCACAAGCTGTCTGCACTGTAGAAGTTACATTTTATATGTTACTTGAAATTGTCATGCTCTAGAGCATATGAAAAGATACATATTACTGTTTGCAACATGTTGTCTTTGCAGTTACCTCACACTCTGTACAAACTCACTTGGTAACTGATAGCTATTAATTTAAAATATCAGTTTAAATATTAAATGTGCCCTTGAAATGCTATTGACATTTTGACAAAATATAATCTGAACTGTAAAATGAATGACTTGAAATAAGTGAAGTAATGCATAGATTTCAAGGACAGTTCTTGACACTACAGTAAAAGTAAAAATATATATTCACAAGGAAGTACTGAAATGTTTTAGTCTTCCAGTTAAAATAGTTTACTGTCAACATTTTGCGATATCAGAAAGTTTGAAGAGCTAGGAAATTACTATTCTTTGTCTTTATAGTGATTATTAGACAGATGTTAGACTCTGCTTAGTTTAATGAATTGCGATGTATGTTTATGAGGAAAAGTGGACTCAGTTACTCACATTGGACTACACATTCCTGGAATCTCAACTGAAATGTCCCCAAATTACTTGTGAATTTAAATGAAATTGCCTGATTAATAAGCATCATTTACTTTAACAACCTGAATCCATAAGGTATCTGCTCTATATATGCTACATTATATATGTCACTTGCATATGACAGTCTCTAGAGCACACAAAAAATGCATATTATTTTTGCAACATGGTATATTTGCACTAACCATACATTCTAAACTAACTCAACTGGCAACTGACAAGTTATTTATTTGAAACATCAGTCTAAATATTAATTGTGCCCTTGAAATATTGTTGCCGTTTTGACAAAACAAAACCTGAATTGAAAAAGGAATTATTTGAAGACGTGAAGTATTGTACAGATTTCAAAGATAGCTATTCACACTACAATTTAAGTAGAAATGTATACATGCAAGGATATATTGAAATGCTTTATACTTTTAGTTAAAATAGCTTATTGTTAACTTTTTGCTTTATCAGAAAATTTAAAGAGCTAGGAAATTATTTCTAATTTGTCTTTATAATGTTTACTAAAGTGATGTTAGTGACTGACTTGTTTAATGGATTACACGTCATGTACAAGACGGACTATTGAATGTTCTTTCTGTTTACCTATGTTTGCTGAATTTCTTTTATTAGTACTGATTTAAAACAAGGGAAAGAAAGGGAAGGGAAATCTCTGTTTTTGGTCAAGGGATGAGAGGCTTAAGAGTATTCTAACTGCCCCAAGAACTCTCTAAGATGCTCTAAATACTATTTGATTAATACTTACCTAAGGTAAGTCTTGATTACCATATAGGTACCTTCACATTCATTCTAGACCTGATGTGATTACCCATTCTGGAAGCAGGAGGTGCCCTATGCAAGATGGGAATTGTCAGGGTGATCATAGTTCATTCTTAGACTCTGCTTTGTAAATCTATAAATATGTAAAAGCACTGCGCACAAGAATGTAGGGTGCCTCTTCTCAGAGTCAGGATACTACTGATAAGCCATGTCTTTTCATAAGTGTAAGTTGAATTTGGTGACCTGAAGAGTGGGAAAGTAAAGGAAGACAGTACACCTACAGTAAATTCATATTTCATTGGTAATCACTCATTGTCTCCTGTAGAGTCCTTTTAGTCAAATTATTTTAGTAATAATCTATTTGTTGTTGGCGTATTTAGTGTATGATCCTCTGTTGCATTTAATTTATCCAAAATGACATATCTGACATGTTTGGAATCTATTAAGGGTAACTAAATATTGGATATTTTCTAAGTCAACATAATAATTGTTTACACTACTAACATTCCATCCTGATATATAAAATACTATAAAACAATAATAGAATAATATAGAATTTCATATCTCTTTTAAGAAAATTATCCATATAATAATTTAACATATGGAGCTCAGTTGATATTGCTGGATAAAGGTAAGAGTGATAATCCAATAGATCTATCTTTATCTATTGGATTAGGAATGACTTTCATTCCATGTTTAATTGGAAATTCATATTTACTTGTATTTGATACTTTAGAATTAATGTTTTATAGAAGTACTTTTTAAAGCCTGACCAGAATTTTACCCTACTTGTATTTAAAGAAGAAAGAACATTAAATTACACTCCCAAGTTTACACACATAAAAATAACATTCAATGTTATCAGATAATATGGTATAACTACTATAATCAAAATAAAAAAAAAGAAGCAAAAAGTTTCTTCCAACAATAACTTGAAATGGATTTAACATTCTTATCAATAAATACTAATGGCTTAAATAATGCAAATAAAAGATCAAACCTACTAAAACATTTAAATCTAAATAAGGCACAAGTAGTATTTCTCCAGGAAACACATTTTAAGACTAATGATAGCTTTATTTGGAACTCTAAGGACTATGCAGTCTTAACTCAATCATCCTATAGTATAGAACAAAGCCAAAAGAAGTATCAATTCTCTGGAATAAAAACAATCACTCCAAAAGTTATTTATAAATATGAAGACAAAGAAGGTCTACTAGCATTTGTTATAATTAAATTTAATAACAGAATATGGACCTTAGCTAATCTGGGTCTATATTATAACATCGAATTCTACAAAGATCGAATGTTATAATATCGAACCTGTAATGTCGAATGCTGAAAACAGCGAAGGTGCAGGACACCGAATTCTTTCCCAGGGAAAGAATTTGGTGGGCCATTGTTGTGGCTTCACTGTTTTCAGCGTTCGATATGTTGGAACGTTACAGGTCGGGTTTGGGTAAGTGTGTGATTGTGTGTAGGTCAGGGTTAGGGGCGGGTTAGGTGAGTTAGGGTTAGGGAGTGGGTCAGGTAAGTGTGCGATTGTGTGTAGGTTAGGGTTAGGGAGCGGGTTAGGTGAGTTAGGGTTAGGGCGTGGGTCAGCTAAGTGTGTGGTTGCATGTAGGTTGGGGTTAGGGGGTGGTTTAGATGAGTTAGGGTTAGGGCACGGGTGAGGTGAGTGTGTGATAGTGACGGACCTTAGGGTTAGGGTTGGGTTAAGGTAAGTGGTTAGCTAGCAGTGTATGTAAAGTTTAGTTTAGGTTTAGGTGTAGGATTTTAAGTGTATGTGTGTGGATTGCTGTTTTTTTGTGTGTGTTTGTGTTGTGTGTATGTTTCTCGGAATAGCAAATTTTTCGATGTTTTCGGATTTCGGTGTTTAGAGTTCGATATTAGAACATTTGATCTTTGTAGAATTCGATGTTATAATATAGACCCAGCTAATCTATATCGGTTCCCAGGAATTGGATTAGGAACGGTTAAAAAACACCTAGATTTTATTTCCAACAATTATAAAGGAAATCTTATACTGGGAGGAGACTTTAATTGTACCTTAAGCTTCTGGAACCACCAAGAAGTCTTTTCGCATAGCAACTATTTCAAAATCCTTAAAAAATGGATTGATTAATTTCATTTAATTGGCACTTTTAAAGTAAAAGATGATAAATCCTTATTATTTTCCCATAAAGACCATAGATTTGGAACACAAACCAGAATAGACAAATTATTCATAGTTCAAGATTTACAAACAAAAATCCTCAGCTTCTCAATAGTTCCATGCCCCTTCTCAGATCATGACTCTCTGATAATGAAGCTCTAAATAGAGTTTAAACCTTTAATCCTCTCAACTAGAATTCCATCATATAACATGAAAATTAAAGAATTCAGACCCTTGATGTTGTCAGAACTACAATTATTTCTTGAAATTAGTAATACAACAGAAATCAGTAGAGTCATGGTTTGGGACTCATAAAACACATATTTATTTGGTATGACCCTTATCTGGTACAAAAACAAAGTTAGAGGGTGGTAATCTGAATCATTAGACTTGCAAACCAGACTCTTGACAGCAAAATCTAAAAAAAAACAGAATTGTCCAGAAGTCAAAAAAGAAATAGAGGAATTAAATAAAACATTTAATGAAATTCTAATACACAAAACTTATCTAGCCATGGAAAATTAAAAATAAACTCATAAGCCACCTCCCCCAGATATCTACAAAACTTATCTACAAGAATTAAAATGCAATCTAAAGAAAATAACATTAGTAGTATATATCATGAAAAGAAAGGGAAAAATGTATCAGATATAGGAGACATCCTTGAAGCATTTTTGTTCCATTATATGGAACACTTCAAAAAAGAAGATTTAGATAGCAACCACATAAACTTAGATACAAACTTTATCAATAAGAAAAAAAAATTCCCAAAAACTTAAAACTAGACCTACAAAAACATAAATCCTGCAAAGAAATTGTTGACAAGATAAAAGAAAGTAAATCTAAAAAGCTCCAGGGATAGATGGTATAATTATGGAAATTTACAAACTCTTCTCTTCAACAGTAATCTCCCTTTTTCATAAAACTTTGCTAGAAGTCCAGTCAGAAGCAAAAATACCACCCTCATGGAAATATTCTCTCATAACACCAATTCTAAAAGATAATAAACCATCAGACCTTTGCAACTCATACAGGCCTATATCATTACTGAATAATGATTACAAAATATTCATGTCAATACTAGCTAACATAATGAAAATCCCACTTTCAAAGACAATTAATAATGATCAAACTGGATTTTTATATAACAGGCACACACATGATAATATTAAAAGGATACTTACTCTTATAGATTATGTAAATAAAGAAGCTAGAGAAACACTTGTAATCGGATTAGACATAGAAAAAGCCATTGATTCCCTCAACTGGAAATATCTATTTAAAACTTTAGTATTATTTGAATTTCCTCCTCCCTTCATCTTATTACTAAAAAATATTTATATTAATAACTTAGCCTACATTAAATTAGGTCCTTTCACCTCAGAATCTATCCATATAACAAAAGGTACTAAACAAGGATGCCCCCTTTCTCCTATTTTATTTGCTTTGGCTATAGAAATACTTGCAGAAATAATACACAATAATGCAAGAATAAAAGGAATAGAAGTCTATGATCAGTACATATCTAAAATAATGCTTTTTGCTGATTATATATTATTAACCCTATCAAACTCCAGAGAGTCATTAGGAGAGCTAGAAGAAGTAATGGAGAAATTTTATAAGATTTCAGGTCTACACTTTAATAGATCAAAATCAAAATTTCTATTTTTAAATAAGAAAAAAGAACTACAAGTTACAGATAAATCCATCACAGGAAAACAAGAACTTACGCTAAATTATTTAGGAATAGTGTTATGCAAAAATATAAACAAAACAATATTAATAAATTATAAAAACATTATTGAAATAATAAAAATATATATAGAAAAGTGGAACAAAATTATATTAACTTTTGAAGACAGATTGCAATTAATAAAAATGGTCTTATTGCCAAAAATACTATATTTATCATTAGCAATACAGTTAATTGATGAAAGATGCATTCTTAAAGAAATAAACTCATGTTTAATAAAATTTTTATGGTATCCCAAAAAGAATAGAGTTGCTCTAACTCATCACATTAGACCCTGGAAACAAGGAGGATTGAACTTCCCAGAAATAGAAACATATATAAAAGTGTATGTGCTTAAAACTACAATAGACTGGATAAACTCAAATTATTTTGCCAACTGGAAAGAATTAACAATGGCTATATTAACTAATGAATTTAATCTGTTAAAAAAATTTTAATAGTAGACAAATCAAACCCTGGTGCATACTATGCATAAGTATACAATATAATATAACAAAACCTTCTAAAACAACACTGATTAATCGTTACATCAATTCCTTTAGGAAACTTATCAATGCAAACATAGATCTAAAACTTTGGTTTGACCATTTAACCCCATTTACCATCACTAAGAACTTTCCTCACAAAATATATAGGGAAACAATAACCTCCTGGGAACAAAATGAATTCTTATGCTGGTTTCAATGTGTAAATAAATTAAATGTTTTAGATATACATATGATAAAAACTGCTTACAATACTCCAACACAGGACATGTTAACCTTACAAAGCATTGTAATGTACACTCAAGATTTATGCAGATTAATTAATAATTCCTCATTTAAAGATATTCCAAATCTAAGTTTTCTGTATGAATTTATATATAATAGTTGTGAAAAGAAAAATTCCATTTCAAATCTATATAAAGAGTTAATAACATATAAAACAATTCCCAAACCATCATACTGGCAGTTCTTAACAAAAGGTCAGTCATTGCACTTAACAGAAGAAATTAAAACTAACATCTTACTATCAGTTAATTACACATCTAACACACAGTACTGGAAAATATTTAACTGGAAATACTTACATAGAGCATTTTTAACACCAGATAGAATTAAAAAGATCAGTGCTACTATAAATGGTTTTTGCTGAAGGTGTGAAAAGTCAGATAAAGCAGACTGGATTCACATTTTTTATGAATGTAATAAAATTAAATCATATTGGAATGGAATCAATCATTTTACAAGCTTTATTTAATGAATCCTTTACCTTAACTAAAGTATTGATAATTCTAAATGTAAATGAAGGTCCCTATCTGAATAAGACAAATATGTATTTGTTATGGACAATACTTGGTATATCTAGGCAATGCGTAACCAGAAGGTGGAATTCAAATACACCCCAACCTTGGAAGAATTCTACACTTTACTGAAGACAACTGCATTGATGGAAATAAAAATCAAAGAACTACAAATCTATCCCAGGCCACTGGTAAACAATCCATGGAAGAAAGTTATATCTTTGTTGGACACTCTGCAATAATCAATAATGTATCTCTGATAACTGATCGGTTAATTCTATATTTAATAACATACAGTGTATATAATTGAAAGTCAGGCTATTGTAAATATTGTATATAGTTGTTTAAAATGATATTTAAAAATATTATGTAAATGTTATTTTAATTGAAAATAAAAAAAACATTTGAGAAAAAAAAGAATAGCTAGCCCCTCTGACATCACTCAGTACAGGTGTGACATACTTGAGTGACTAATAATGCTGTATTGTTGCAGAATATACCTCCAGAGTCTACTGAGGTGGATTATGGAAAAATAGGGTCCTATTGCAGAGCAATGAATCTGGCCCCTGTAAGCCATAACAATATCCTATTACTCTCCCCAATTACAATAAACATTGTTTAAACCTGACAGTATACATACTGTTTTCTTCTTTACTTTTACAGTTATCACAGATATTTGTGTTTCATTTACATTTTTTATTTCAAGTTTAATAGAAACAAAACTTACAGCCATTTTCTAAATAAAACAAAACACTCTTGCAGTGAAAACAGATGTTCATGCAAAACTGTAAATGTCTTTTCCCATGAAAATCACATTTAGTGAAAAAGCATCTGGCTACCCATTAAATTATTAAGGATGTGCTGGAATTCATATTCAAATAGCATATAGTTAAGTACCAATTAGTGTCTACATGAAGGGTGCAGGAATTCAAAAAACAAATGTTAAATGCATTTGCTAATAGCCTAGGACAGTCCACTGGATACAAGTTTCCCTTTTAAGCAGCAGCCTAGGAGTACTGTCTAGTAAAGTAACTTAGCAGACTCATACAGAAGACAGATGAAGGCTGAAGAAATCAAATTATGTACTACAGGAAGCAGCCCTTTAACAGCTTGTAGACTTACTTATCTGTACTAAGTACCATACAAACTGCTGTAGCCCAAACACAGTGCATTTCATACTTGTGTGCTTGCAAAAAACAAGCTAAATTAGAAATGCATTCATAGCTAAAATATTAACATTAAACTCATAGGTTTTAAGCTGCCCAGTTAATTCACAGCTAAATAATAAAAGCACTGTCAACTTTCAAATGAACTAGGTAGCCAAGGATCCCATCCAAAGAACATGGTTCATGTGAGGATGCTTCTTTTTACTATAATCAATTTCCTCATAATATTCAGGCCTGCAGGACATGGGACCATTGAGGAATCTAGCTCAAATTTCCAGTTGCCCCAAAGCAGTGTCTGGCATACCTCTCAACCTGTTAACATCAAAAATCTGGACAAAGGCCCATGAAAAATAGGTACAAATCTGTATGGTGATTAACATAATTTGCATTCATAATTATGTAACCACGCCCACTCCAATGGAATTGTGGGATTCCACAATTCAAATGCAAACTGAAGAACAGACAACCAAAATATGGCCCCAGAGTCCCCCTGCAGCCATTCCAATGTCCTGTTACTTGGCTGTTTCACCTCATTTACCATAAACACTAATGTGCATATTGATTTACTTCTACAATGATTTGGATTTTTTCATTTAAAACTTGTTTTACATTTTGTAGCACAAAAACTAACAGACATCTGCTAAAGAAATACAGTCTCACAATGAAAATAGACAGTATTAAAACTTCTCTATCCTTGAAACTTGCATTCATTGAAACCCACATTCAAAGAAATTGCATCTAGACAGTGGTGGATAAAGATTATCTTTGGGCTGTTTTCAAATCACCGGCCCATTGCACATGAAACATGCATGTGTTCTTTGATACACCTTCCTGACTATTACATTATATTCTTTGTATAATACAGCACACTTGTTGCAGCATTTTAAATTTATTGTTTTGAACATTTTTCCAGTAAGCAATGAAACAAAATGCATGAACCAATAATGACAAAACTGCCCAATTCAGGACATTTCCATCATAAAAGTCTACTCAGACTTCTACAATCCACCAGTATCAGTAAATATATGCACAATCTCTGCAGAAGTAAAAATCATCTAAATAATTCCAAATTAAAGAGATCTGTAGCTATTGAAGAGGTTGCTGCTAGCAAACAACTTTACAGCTCCTTATGTTGCATTTGTATAATGTGAGGAAGCCAGAGCACCCAGAGGAAGGACATGCAGACTCACACAGAAGACACTTCAGCTGAGAATCGAACCAGAGAACCTCTCGCTGTAAGGCAACAACACTACTACTGCACAATCCAAATTTTAAGAGGAACAGACCAAAAGTATGAGCCAAGCATTTCAAACATTCACACACACACACACACACACACACACACACACACACACACACACACACACACACACACACACACACACACACACACTCCTCATGTCATGCATGTCAGGGATCTCAATACTCTACTAAATAACTCCATACATTGACTACAGACCAACAACAGTAGTCAGGAAATACTTCTCTGCAGCATAAGTAAAGGTATATCGTCCAAATCAAAAAAGTTCACTTTCTTAGATATTGTGCCCCGATCAAAGCAATTATTGAATGTAAGGCCCCATGTATCTATAAAAACACATCATATAGTTATAAAAACACCAGATGTTGCTAACTAAAAAGTCACTAGACCATCAGTTACTAAGACAGGCTTGAAGATCTATTCTTATACTCTGTCTCACATAGACTCCTGCACGATTTATTTTTACTTTCTAGTGTTATAAATGAATCAACACTCCATGTTCTCCTATACATTCATAAAACAAATTGTTACTGAAACAATCAAATAAAAGACTTGAATTTCCATCTGCAAACAAGTAAAACATGCTGATGAGAAACATTATATATATATATATATATATATATATATATATATATATATAATTTTATATATATATATATATATATATATATATATAATTTTATATATATATATATAATTTTATATATATATATATATATATATATATATATATCCTGTCTGTCTGTGTTATGCCAGAATGGCTTAAAGTAAATCCACACACCTACCTTAGCGTAAGTCCAACGATAATATCCACGCACCCTAGTCTCTACCTTACATTACTGGCTCTGCATGGCAAAATTGTTCTGCCCGAATGGCAGAAAGTAAAGAATGGCTTCTGCATGGCAATTAGCAAAATTGTTCTGCCCAAATGACAGAGTACCTTGTTCCCCACTGGCCCTTTTTTTTCAATTATAAAGGAATTCCCAATACTATTCTAGCATGTCCAAAGGTCAGTTGTCAATCTCCTCTCCGGTCCAGCTGGTGAATCTGGGAATCTTGAGGCAATGTTACAACTGTCTCATGTACACAGACAAGCCTCTCCTCCTCCAAACAAATTCCAACACATGTGAGAGATGCAACCATATAGCCATACTGGAGGCTAAGCTCTCTCAACTCAGTACTGGTGAAACCAGTCAGGAGGAGAAGGAAACCACACTCACTACAATTCCAGTCTCACTTAGACCTACAACGACAGCAAACCAAACACATAAACACACAAAAACATACTCGAAGGCTCTAAATAAAAATCTGCCTAAGCAGCAGAGACCTCCAAAGCAGACACCCAAGCAACCGCTACCCCAAAACAAAACATGTGCAACACATAGCTCACAAAGCCAGTGTGCCGAACAGTCACAGCCCTTAAGGCTAAACAACACACCTGATACACTTGTAATAGGTGACTCTATCGTCAGGCACACTGACGTCCCGCTCACCAGGCTAAACAAGGAGAAGGTCACGGTGAGCTGCCTGTCGGGCGCCAGGATCCGCCACATAACACAAGCACTCAGGTCACTCCAAGGCAAGTACAAATATGACTCAGTCATTGTCCATGCTGGTGTGAATGACCTGAGACGCACCTCCCTGGACTACATGAAAAGAGACATAGAGGAGCTCTCTGAGCATGTAGCCCAGGCCGGTATGACCCTGACCTTGAGTAGCATCTTACCCTCACCAAGAATGATGCCACAATATGAAGACAAGATGATCAATTTCAACAATTGGCTTAAGTATTGGTGTCATTCAAAGGGGATCCAATGCCTGTCAGCCTGGGATGACATGCTCAACAAGCCACGATGCTTCGCTAGGGACGGCTTGCACCTGTCACCCCTGGGCTTTCGGATATTGGCAAAGGCTCTTGCTACCCACATAGTGCCTTTTTTAGGCAAGGCTCAAAAGACAAACCCATAGGTATCACAAGGGATAAGAAACTAAGAGTAATGCTACTCAACGCCAGAAGTCTAAACCTTAAGATGCACGTACTCGAAACTCTCCTTAGCATGGAGAACATCGATATCTGTGCAGTAACAGAAACCTGGTTCAAGGCTCCCAAGAGCACCCCAGCACTACCAGGTTATACCTCATACCATGCTTTTCTGCCCCAAAACTTGGACCGAACCACAAAAGGAGGGGGAGTATCAATATTCGTCAAAGATACCCACACTTCCAGGTTGGTGGCACAGCACGAAGCATCAGAGACTATCCATGTGCAACTAACAGTGGGTAAAACTGCCTTCCAGTTTATAGCCTGCTACAGACCACCCTCCTAAACCCAGGAACCCCACTCGGCCTTCCTGAGAACACTGGAAAATATGAAGGTCTCTCCAAGCACCATTATATTGGGTGACTTCAACTACCCAAACATAGACTGGGAGCATTACTCTAGCTCCAACACCCTAGCCCAAAGGTTCCTAGAATTTATAAATGCAAATGCTATGGAACAACTTGTTACCACTCCCACAGAGTGGAAAACATACTGGACCTGATCATCACCAACATGGGGACTCTATGCTCCAGACCAGAAGTGTATCCCTCACTGGTAAGATCAGCCCATAAACTAATCTCACTGGATATTCACATCCCGACTCCACCCCCTGCCCTGAAAACCACAGTGAAAAACTTCTCTAAAGCAAATTTCACACTCCTCAAAACCGAGGTGGAATCTTTCAAAGCCCCCGGGCCTGTGGAAAATACGGCCCAGACCGCAGAATCCTTTATAAACGCATTCTATGAACACCTTCAGGAATGCATGGATCATGCAATCCCAAATAAAACCAAGACCCGATCCTCCAAAGGCAGACGTCCTGTCTGGTGGACCCCAGCCATAAACAAACTATACAATAGAAGGAGTAAGCTACTACATGATAGAGCAAAATCCCAAAAAGGGAAGGCATCTCTGATCAGTATTAGCAAAAAACTATGGGCACTCATAAAATCGTCTAAGGCCAGCTTCGAGAGTAAAATTGCACAGGACACTAAGGATAATCACAAGGCTTTCTTTAGTTATGTTAGGAACCTGGGTGGGAATTCCCAGATATGTTCAGAATTAGTCCAAAATGACAAAAAATACACCAAACCCACAGACATTGCCAACATCCTAGCTGACAGGTTCAGTGCAAACTTCTCCCCTCCCCTCCCCACCAAAAGGGCAAATATCTATCCCAGCAGAGTGCTGCCCCTCTGACATCTCAGATGCTCAGGTAAGAGCTGCCCTCTCCAAAGGAAAAAACACAGCATCAATGGGACCAGATGGTGTCCCGGGCTGCGTCCTACATGAACTCCAAGAAGAGCTAAACCCAAACATAAAACTACTGTTCAATCTCAGCCTTACTACAAAATATGTACCCAAAGAGTGGCGTACAGCAACAGTGGTCCCTCTCCACAAAGGTGGTGCCTCAATGGATCCTGGAAACTATCGCCCCATAAGCCTGACTAGCTTGGTCTGCAAAGCTATGGAAAGGATTATCATGGACCTCATAAATAAAGATATTGGGGACCTACAGACACTGGATCCTACCCAGTTCGGCTTTGTTAAGGGCAGATCCTGCCTCTTAAACCTGGTTGATTTTTTTGAAACAGTCACCAAGGCCATTGATGAGGGGAATGTGGTCCACACAGCCTACCTGGACCTCGCAAAAGCCTTTGATACAATACCCCACTCGGGCATTATAGATAAGCTCACCAGCTTAAATATAAACCCCTATGTCACTAGATGGGTTGCAAACTGGCTCAAGGACAGAACCCACATGGTTAGAATTGCTGGAGCCATGTCAGACTCCAAACCAGTTACAAGTGGTGTCCCACAAGGCTCAGTCCTGGGACCTCTCTTGTTCGGTATATATTTCTTGGAGGTACAGGCCAACACGGAAGGACTGTGGCTGACCACGTTCGCAGATGACTGCAAACTGGGCGCCATAATCGACTCTCCAGCTGACACAAGCATCGTCCAAAAGGGTCTCATAGAAAAAGACAACTGGTGCCAGAGCCATGGCCTCAAGCTAAACGCCAAAAAGTGTATAGTCATCCCCTTTGGCAAAAACAAAGTGCTCACAAATTACCACATAGGTGGTAATCCATTAAGTACAGAAGAAGTAATTAGGGACCTGGGGACCCAAGTTGATAGCAATCTCTCATTTGGCAACCACGTGGCCAAAGTGGTTAGAAAAACATTTTATATAGCCCATCTAATCATAAAGGGATTCACATCTAGATCAGGGGAGGTCATCATGCCTCTTTACTCATCCCTCATCAGGCCCATAATTGAGTACAATGCCCCTTTTGGGATGTACCTTACCAGACACCTGCAGCAACTGGAAAGACCCCAAAAGTACCTCACCAAGAGGATCAAAGGGCTCAAACAGATGCCATATGCTGCCCGGTTAAAGAAACTCCAGCTCTACTCAGTGGCATACCACCTGCTCAGAGGCGATCTGTGCCTGACGTATAAAGCCATGTCCAACCCGGAATTAATGGACATGCTGCACCTCAGAAAATCCAGATCCCATCGAGCTACGCGCTTGAGAGACTTGAACCTCAGCACTGAAATAAATAGGACATGCTGGAGGGACAGATTCATAACCCAGAGGCTCCCTTCACTCTGGAATAAAATCCCAGTCCAGGTTAGGCAGAGTCCCTCATTGACTCTCTTCAAGAGGAATCTTGATGAGTGGATGGGAGATCGTAGGTTTACCCCGGGTATCACTTCTGTGTCACTGTTAGACAGAGGCACAGTATACTAACCTCGAAAAAGGGCATAGCAAAATTAATTTAAAATGGGTGGCGAAAGCCAAACACACTCTGGCTAGGCTTATAAATGCCCTAGGGCAGATAGCCTAGTATGAACCTATGAACCTATGAACATCCTGTCCGTGTTCTGCTCGAATAGCAGAAATTAAAGTAGTACATCCACAAGCTTCTGCATGGCAATTCTGCAAAAACGACAAAAAGAAAAGTGAATCCCGAACGGCTTCTTATGCATTGCAAAATTGTTCTGCTTGTTCTGTCCGAATGGCAGAAAGTAAAGTACATCCCTGTCTGTGTTCTGCCTGACCGGCAGAAAGTAAAGTAAATCCTGTGAAAGGAAAGTAAGCATGGTAGCTTAGTAAATAACGGCAGTCCTATTCAAAGATGCGCGGCATGCTGACAGAGCTGACATCATTGAGCACGTGATGACGTCACTCCTGAAAGCGCGAAAATTTAAAAGAAAAGATCCGAAAAATCGGAAATAATGGGGTGCCACTCGGGAATCATCGCACCCCATTATTGGGACTCCAAAACTCGGTAAAAAACAAGTTATTCGGGATGGTTGAGAGGTCTGGTGTCTGGTTAAGTGTTTTTCTGAAAGATAAGGCATGAATATGAGACAAAATCAGAGATGTTTTGCAAAACTGGAAACAGAGAAGATTAGACTTTTCTAAATCTCTTAAAAAGTTAACAGAACAACAGTCTTTGCATAAACATGGAAATTGCAAACCACAAAAACAATGAAATGCAAATAAATGACATGGACTTACTGTGATCCTCAGTGATTTACCAAAGCAAAAAAAAAGTTAATGAAAGTCTGGCAGTTCGTATGGAGGAGTAAGGTTCTTGTCTCTGGTAGCTAAGTACAGGGTTTGAATCTGATCATGTCATTTAGATAGTGCACTCTAGGTGGGGTATTTTGCAGACTTACTCACACATACACACACATACACTCAAAAAAAAAAACAACAATAATCAAATTCCCTGCAGTACTTCTCTGTCCAGTCTCTCCATAGAACAAGAGTCTTCATGCAAATCAAGCATTCACTTAACAAGAGATGAGTTCTTGCTACCACTGCAATTCAGTGCACCTTGATCTGTGTTTTAATACTAAAAATCGTAATAACATTTTCTGCACCAGTTTCTGGATGTGAACATTTCAGTTGTTGTGTGCATAACAATCTTAGCAGTCTCTGTCATGGGCTCAAATGAGATGGATGCCTTCAGTGTGTGTAACTGTTGGATGCCAAGATGTCTCACGTGTGAGCTTGGTTGCAGGCTATTCAAATCTTTCATTTTTAATTAATGGGGAAATGTTTCTGACTTTTCATTTTTTTAATTTAATGTTGTGTGGTTGGGCCCTCAAACCAGTATCAGGCTATAGACAGCTGCCCATGTCACCTAGTGATGGATCTGACCCTGCTACCTCATAGCTGTAAACATACTTTCATTATACTTCTAGCTAAGGTACCCTCTCATGTTTCTGCCAATGACTTTTGGACCATTGCAAATCTAAGCTCATTAAGTAAAATCCTTGAAAAGTTTATTTCCACACAACTATTGGGATTATATCACAAAATAAGACATGGTCACCAAAAAGCAACATGGCTTTTGTCTCAATTACAGTGTCCACATAGCTACACACAGTGCTGCATACAATAGTCATAGCAACATGGAATTCAATAAATTAACTGGGGATATTTTCTTGAATTTAAAAGAAGCTTATGACAAGCAATCCCTTCTACTCATTAACTTTCTGAAACAGTTTTTGTTGCCAATGTTACATCCCAGTTTCAGAACACCCATTTAACTGCACCTTCATACTTATTGGCCCCAACAGCCACTCTTCAATAGGACTACTAATAAAAGTATTCCACAGGGCTCTGCCTTTAGCCCAGTTCTCTTCCTTCTCTTTCTAAATGACCACACCTGAGTCTGACCCCAAACCAACTATACACATTAACATGTTATGCTGACAATATTGTCTTCAGCAAGGCAGGCAAGAATCTGGGCATTGTAACCAGTAACCTTCAAGAAGATTTCAGGGTAATCTGGAACTGGCTACACAAAATCAAACTAACAGTTACTATTCAGGAAAAATGCAACCTAATTGTCTAGAATGTGACCATCTTTGTTACTATCAAAAAAAGTAACCTAATTATCTTTGATACTTCTTAAAAGTTAAGAAATGTCTAGAGTGTAACCATCTTTGACCCTACAGAGAAATCACTACCATTCACCACAAAACGAATGTATCTCAGCTGCTCTGGTGGTGGAAATGGCTAAAGCCCTGACTACAGCCCAGCTGACCCAAGTTCAATTAGTGGCTTGGGGTCCTGAAGAAGTGGCATGGAGGTATGGGCATTCCCATCACTGGGGAAGGGTGGTCCCATAGGTATTCCATACACAATTATCCATGTTGTAGGCTGGGAATGTGGGGAAGGTCCAATGAGAAATTAGAGTGGAGAGATTGAGCTGTTGTAGAGATGGGGAAATATGTCAGCAAATACTCACTGCACACCTACCCTCAGGACTGGACCAAAAAGACTGCAGGGAGGAGGATAAAGATAGGTAGGGCATAACAAAAAAAAAAACCCGGGTGGATGGTATGATAGCCAGACCCCAGGAATCCCTCAATATCTGCACTGGCCTCAGCCATATGGAGGAAGTCCATTATGTAGGGGCTGATAAGCTATGGCCTGTAGTAAAAGAAAAATACTGGAACCTCAATTTAAAAACAGGCTTTAGGATAATTGTAGAAGAATGTCTAATCTGTTTTCAGGTAAATGCTAAAAGCAAAAAGCCTCACTTACATCAGGTGCAGCCAGCAGATGGGCCATGGTATGCAGTTCAGATAGATTATGCAGGTCTATTTCCAACAACAAAGGGAGGTTACAGATACCTACTAGTAGTAGTGGATGTCTTTTCAAAATGGGTAGAAGCAAATCCTACCAAAACAATGACAGCAAAAGCAACTGCAGAGGCTTTATGGAAAATTATTTTTTGTCATTGGGGGTGGCAACATGTCATAGAATCAGACAATGGTCCACAGTTTGTTAGTGATCTCTTTAAATAAATGTGCAATTTGTTAGACATACAGCAAAGGTTTCATGTACCATACCATCCAGAATTCATTGGCATTGTAGAATGTATGAATTGGACATTAAAAGAATGTCTAAAAAAGGCATGCCTGGAAAAGGGCAATACTTGGGCACATCATTTGCCTGGCATTTTAATGGTTATTCGGGTGATGCCAAATAGCAAAACAGGTATCTCCCCATACAAAATAATGACAGGTCACAAAATGCCTATGCAATTGTTGTTTGAGCCAGATATACCTAATGGTAGACCCATGTTAGAAATCAGCAAACATCAAGAGTGGCTAAAGCAACTTACTGAGGTATGTAACTATAATGCAAGGGAGCAAGCATTCCACCTATGGAAAAAGGTGCCAATATTACTGCCTGAAGAAAACCTTCCCTGCAGAACAAAAGAATTGGTAAAAACATTCCAAATGGAAGGGTCATGAGATATCAATTGGCAAGGACCTTTTGAAGTAGTGGAACAAATCAGACCATTAGTGTACAAAATTAAAGGAAAAAAAAAACAAAACAATGTTGGTACATAAAGATCAGTTAAAAGTTGTTAAAACTAGTGAACAATGTAAATCTGATTAGGTGTATTCTCTTGTAGGTCCTTCACAGAGAAAGCATAATGGAATTGACATGCCCCGGGATTCATGAAGCTTGCGCCAGGTGCAGGCGTAGTGTAGGCGGTATAATGCCAAATATGCCCGCCGAGCAATTCAGGTACGATCTAATTCCACTTGCACTACCAGCGTACGCCAGATCTGCGCAGCCCTCAGCTCAGGTATGCTAATCACCCCATGCGCAGTACTGCAGCATGCAAATGAAGGTACATAGTGATTCATGAAGTGGTGTAGGCATAGCGTAAGCCTACAGAAATGTAAACCAAAAAAATGGTTTACATTTTGCCAAACAGAACATCGGAGCCATGAAAGCAGACCAGACTCATGTATTACAAAGTTAACATATACCAATGGCTAAATATACAGCCAACGGCATAAGAAAAGATGTACAACACACAAAAAAACATTTAATGTCATGGCCACAGTAATGCAAAGTACAACCACAGGGCATGTGTGCGCAAATGGGAACACAAGGAAAATATATACAAATGTCATAAAATTGCAATGTAACACAAATCATGATTTCACCATAATAGTCAATGGTATGCATGTTACACCACAACCAAGCTGCAAGGGTTGCTAAGGGTCTGTGACAGTGTTTGGCGCGGTAACTATGAACTAGTAGTCAATGCCATGCAAATGAGGCAAGTAATAGTGAATTGCAAATGTCCCGCCACCCTAAGGATGTACCATACGGTGCAGCGCTACAACACCGAGGAGTGGTCTGGAGGTATACATGACATCAGCAGTGGGGTGTGCCACCATAGCTGTAAGCACATTGGACCAATGCAAATCCGGGCTGCCCGTTACTAAGCAAAGCCGCAGGATAGGGGTGTGGATGTAGGTATAGCTTTGCTTAGCTGAGAGCACACATGCTGCCCGAAAGCGCATGTGTACGTGGATGAAAACATGCCCGAAAACCGGTAAGCAGACGCACGCACCGTGCACCACAGCGCAAGCAGGAAGTTTAGGGGAAGACAATAAGGAAATGCCGCAGTAGGGCAATTGGAGTACAACTGAGCAATTAACACCTATTAACTCACAGTGGGCCATTGACGGCAGCTAACAAGGCTTGTAGCAGCAACCTGCAGAACAGGATAGGGGAGGTGTCGGATTGCAAAGAAAAGAGAACTGTCACAGAGCAAAGCAAACCTGCAGTAGATCGGCTATAGAACACATTTCGCAAGACAATCCTGGTTTGAGAAAGTACAAAACAAGAAAGCAGGCTGCTGGATGCATGCCAAACAATGGGAGGGGAATCGTTAAGAAAAGTTAAGGCAAGGGCAAGAGGTAATCCATGGCAGCTAAATGTAATTCAACACCAAAGGCACCACAATAGCAGTACCTGTGGTAAAACACATAAGATACCCAGCAGCTCCAATTGTACATACACACCCTATGACATCATCAGTGTTCAAAGCACAATAGTATAAAGTGTGAAGGCACCTTACACACATGTGTGTATTCCCAAACACTGCACCATCGGTGTAAACAGATGGGGAACTTTTACAATGTACTTGTTGGGAGCTGCCATAGCTGTGATTCATCACCATGTGTTGGAGACTGAAGGTGTTGTGGAGGATGATGCTGACAACCACCTCAGGCCCCAGAGGAGGAGAAGAGTGTTCAGACCAAGGGTAACCTACCAGGGGCTACATGATCTGGAGATAGTAGAGCATTACAGGGTGGACAGGGACATCATACAGCAAATAGTTGAGCTGTGCCGGCCACGCCTGAGATCCAGAAACAACAGAGGGGAACCCATCCCAGTGGACACGAAGGTATGTGTAAGCTTGAGAATACTAGCCACAGGTACCTTTCAAAGGCCAACTGGAGATATCATGGGGATCTCACAGGCATCAGCATCCAGGGTACTCCACCAGTTCCTGGATGCCATGTTACCACATGCCAATGAGCATATATACTTCCCCCGAACTCAGGAGGAGTTGGCCAGCAATATGCGTCTCTCCCACCATGTGGCAGACTACCCAGAGGTACTGTGTGCAATAGACTGCACACACATACATATCAAGTTACCACCCAGTGAGCATGGTAGGTGCTACATAAACCACAAGGGATACCACTCCATCAACTGCCAGGTCATGTGCAATGCCCAGGGCATTATCACGGATGTGTGTGCTGGCAGCCCTGGAAGCTACCATGACTCCCACATCTGGCATGCCTCACAGCTGTATCAGGTATTTGTCAGGGGGGACATCCCATATGGCCACCTTGTGGGGGATGCTGGCTATGCACTGGAGCCATGGATGATGACTCCCATCAGAAATGCACACACACCCATGCAAGAACACCATAATGAGGCACACGCACAAACCAGAATCATCATAGAGTGTGTGTTTGGGATGCTGAAATCATGGTTCCATTGCTTGGACATATCTGGTGGAGCCTTGCAGTACTCTCCAGGCATGTGTGCCCACATCTTTATAGTATGTGCCATGCTACATAATATGATCCTGCGGAAACAGCTGCAGCAGGGACATAATGGTGAAGGCCCTCACAGCCCACTGCAATTGCCAAGGCCATCACAGGCACAGAGGGATTCAGACCACAAACACCCTGTGCCAGCCCCAGTAGGCAGATGGAGGCGTGCCCAATATGCCCACACCTTGGCAAAGAGGGAACGTATAGCACATACACTGACAGTGTAGGCCCCTACAGACTGACACACTTCTCCACCTGCACACACAGTAAAATGGATGGCACACACACGACCACCTGTAAATTGTAATGTATAGGTGGCCTACTGTGTGAATCCTACATAGGCAGCCCTCAACTATTGCACACACAACAGCTATTGGAACAAGGAAAGTCAACACCTGAACAGTAAACGAAGCTAACAGCATATGTTGATACTGTATGTATAGGTTCCTAGGTACATCGGTAGGTACATGCCCGATTGTCAGAGGCCATTCATCAGCCTAGGCAAAATGTGTCTGCTGTTGCCACCCCATCGATTAACTAACTGTCCCTCTGTGGAGCAGAGCCAATTGTGGGATCCATGTGTGTAACCACTGTTCCCCACCCACTCTGCATGGATTCCCTGGTGTGTTAATGAGGGGCTCCATATAATGTAATCAGGGATGTAGTGCCAAAGCATGGGGAGTACCCATGACAGGTATCTGTCACCCCAGCATTCTCCAGTTATGGTTGTGTCAAGGTGTAGCACATTACAGTGTGTGGCTCACTGTGACATAGATTCCCAATGCTGGAGCACATCCATTAAACATCACTTGGACATACCATTAATAGGTATCATCCATATGTAAACTAACTGAGTTACACATTTGATTGCAGTATGGAGGAACAGCCGTAGTACAGTCCACATACAAAACACCATAACACTTGTACAAATCCCAGATGACCAAGTGGTAAAGCCACTGACTGTGTCGTGCATGTTCCCGGTTCCATGTCCTACAAGGTCCTTTACGCAATCCCAATGGCACGAATAATGGATGTTGGATGCAAGTCATTAGAGCATGTTTAAGCACATGTTAGCGGGTTTATGTGACTACACAGATATGCACAAAACAGGTCTAAGCTTTGCTGAATATCGCACAGATCACGGTCAGAGATGTCCAGAACAGGTGAAACCAGCATTATTCAACCTTGTACTAATAGTGCCTGCTCTGAGAGGTAAAACGACCACTGCCAGGAGTAGAACACGCAACCATGTACACAATCACCTACCACTAAGCTACCCGAGATGTACCAATGGCAGGTGTGTATTGTGACAGGTTAAAACACAAAAGGGCAGAGTTCAGGAAACAGTATACACCGCCATGTACCCAATGAAAGGTGTGTTCACTCTCTCTCTCTCTATATATATATATATATATATATATATATATATATATATATATATATATATATATATATAATAGAGATAGAAAGGGTGATAGAGAGATATATGTCGATATATACGGATATACATATATCTGCAAATATATAGATAGGTTAACGACATGTACACAACCATGGAGGTACAAATAAATAGGATACTGCCAACTACCGAATGCTTTACATACCGACACGCGTAATCACGAGGCTTAAAGACCGAAAGACCACAGTACCGGAACACTAGAACCGCGAGTAATATTATCAAGATGTTAAGGGACATTTAGTTATTGCTGCTGGTGCTGCGGTCCAGGTAGGTACTGTGTTTAAGTGTGTTTCTGATTGCTGTAGTGTGTGTAAGTGTGTGTTGAGAGTGCGGTGTGTGTTTCCGTGGGACTGTAATGTGTGTGTGTGTGTGTGTGTGTGTGTGTGTGTGTGTGTGTGTGTGTGTGTGTGTGTGTGTGTGTGTGTGTGTGTTTGCATCGTGTGTCTGTTCGTGCTAACTCGGAGGTAGATTATTACAGTAGGTGTGGTCATAGCCGGCCTTAGGCATACAGTTACCACCTGTCCCACTTTGAGAGGGACAGTCCCTCTTTGGGCAGTTGTGTCCTGACAAAAAATATTAAAAAGGGCAAATGTCCTGAGATTGTAGGACATAATTATGTCCCATATATTATGTAATAGTTGCATTAAATAGTTATTCCTGTATCTAAAATACATAAATGTTACAAGAAACATAATAAGCAACTAAAGTGCTACAAGAATAAGGTTTTATTTAGGACAAAAGTAAGTTCTATCCTTTGTACTGACCGTGGGTATGTGTCGGCCTCTAAACCCCGATGTGTGTCCTGCAAATGTCCCACTATGGCCATTTGAAAAGGTGGCAACCCAAGCCAAAGAGGTTCAGTCACCAACACAACTGCAATGAGTGCAAATATCTGTGACAGAAATACACAAGACAGCTTTCATGTAGCAACATTTCATTACATATCGATGTATTTCCGGAGGGATTGAAGGATCAACATCACCTGCATGCTATATAGGAACCAATTAACAATGGCTTAATGAATAAGCCTGCAATAACCATAGTATTAGTCTACTAAATGATAGGTCTTTAATTAGGAAAGGAGCCCCCACACACATATGAAATATGTATAAATGCAGTCCCCACAAACCTTTATCTGCTATGTACACCCACCTACATCTCCCCCACACCCGAAACAATTGCAATACAGACTGTAATAACATCACAAACATCCACTCACTCAATGACATCTGCAGAAGCGTTAACATACCTTGTGAGAGACACACTTGTAATGGCGCCATGTGAAATCGTTGCTGTTGTACAATGGAACAGACGCCAATGTTACAGGTTTTGTTTGCAATAGTCTCGTATCAGACGGTTGAGATAACAGCTGCACTCACATGTAGAACTACATTCTCTAGCCGTCACACACAATCCACGGGGGACATGAAATCAAAATATCTGTGTCTCTCCATATAGCAGTTGCAATTCATCACAAAAAAACACATCCAGGCCGTATTCCTCAAAGGTAGGGCAAAAGGACAATGCCCAAGTGGAGCATTCAATTATAACCCACTGTTGCCATGTAATTGGCTAATAGAGTAGCTGCACAGCTGATGTGCATGTAATAATTTACTCTGGAACACCAATTGGTGGCAGGATACCACATGTTACAGGTATCTATGTATAAAAGGATGGCCTGCCATACATTCAAACCGTATGTTCATACCATAGAACCATTTAAACAGGAAAGGAGTAAGACAGATATTTTCATAAACTCGGACCACTAAGAAGGTATGTAGAACACTCAGTATGTTAGTGTATGTAGTGCCTGTTCTGTATTAATGAAAGTGTATGCAATGCATACAGTGGGAAAAGGTATTATGTAGTGATGTCTTGTTGAGCATAGTAACGCTTGTAGAAATTGTGTGTACTGCTGTGGGCCACAAGGTAAACACCTCATACACCACAAGGGATGCTACATAAGGGCTTTAAACATAACAATTCCACTCCAGCTGCTGTCAGTGGTAGGGTTTGTCCAACAAGTACGTGCCATAACAGGGGATAGTATATGTTGATATACTGTAACAGTAGGCATATGTATGGGCATATAACGAGAATAACATGCCTAAGGTGGTCCTGCTGTGCAATTATGCTTTGCATTATGGGATATTGTTTCAAAAATGTGAAATGTACAGTATTGTAGGTAGATATGTCAAATATTTTACATAGCATTACTGTTATATTATGCAAACATAAGGTATGTCTATTGGCATGTACAATACACAATAACAGGATACATATGGCTTGTAGTCATCAGACAGTGTAACAGCATGATAGCTAATTGAAATGGAAGAGCTACTCAATTATCCATGCACAAAGGACATGTAATAGCTTCATAGGTTCATAGTTAGGTACTATGCTGTCTGGCCAAGTCCATTTGTAAGCCCAACTACAGTGTTTTCACTGGCGGCACCTCCCTAGGTTAGTGTCCTGTGCCTGTGAACAGCAGAGCCATTTGTTTCCTGCACCTGTGTACAGTACAGCCACTGCAGTGATCCCTGGCGTACATGTCTGTCTCCCATCCACCCATCGAGGTATCTCATGAAGAGTGCTAGTGAGGGTCCCTGCCTGATGTACATAGGAATCATGTTCCAAAGCATGGTGAGTGTCCGGTTCAGGAATGTATCCCTCCAGCACGTCCTACTCATCGTTGCATTTGGGTACATATCCCAGAGCATGTTGCTCTCAGTGGCTTTTGCTTATGTTGCTTATGTGGAGCATATCCATCAATATTGTTGTGGACATGGGCCTTGTATGTTCAGCAGAGGTCACCTCTGAGTATGCAGTATGCAAATGAGTACAGTTGGGGTTTCTGTAGTTGTGCTGCATACGTCATCCTTCGGAGGTCAGTAATCCTGTTGGTGTGTTAATGTTGTGGTATTTAAAGCCATTGCTGTTCCGTAAGGTACACCCCAAATGGGGTGTTGTACCCTTGAACGTGTTTCATAAGTCAGGAGTATAGAGGTACAATGGCTGCCTTTGTTCTGGCTACAAACCCATTACAGATTAGGGTGGCCACGTAGAAGGATATCCACGCCACCTTGGCAATATGGTTATCAAAGGAGTGGGTGCTATCTACGTGTGTACTAAGATCCCTTATAATGTCTTATGTATGTAGGGGACTACCACCTATGTGATAGTCAGTGGGTGATTGGTGTAATCCAAAGGGGATGTCTATGCACCTTGTGGCATGCAGCTTGAGGCCATGTTATCAACACCAGGTATCCATCACAGTGACACCCTTATGGAGGGTGTCTGTATCAGCTGGTGAATCAATCATGGCTCCTAGTTTGCAGTCATCTGGAAACCTATTCAGGAAAAGTCCTTCTGTGCTAGCCTGTACCTCAGGGAAGCATATACCGAACATGAGGGGCCCTATGACCGAGGACTGGGGTACGCCAATTGTAACTGATGTACAGTAGGAACTACGGTATGCTACCCTCACTGTGTGGGTCCTGTCTGTGAGCCACTTTGCATAACATCTCGAGATGTAGGGGTCGATGTGCAGGTGGATGTGTATGTTGACAATACCAGAATGGGGAACGGTGTTGAAAGCCAATGAGAGGACAAGGTAGGCTGTGTGGACCTCCTTACCATCATCTACTACCTTGGTAACTGTCTCAAAGGACTCCACCAGGTGTAGGAGCCATGGTCTGGCCCTAACAAATCCAACCTGGGTGGTATCAAAGGTTTGGAGGCCACCAATGTCTCTGTGAATGACTTCCATGATGATGTGCTCCATAGCCTTGCAGAACAGTCTAGTGAGGTGTATGGGGCAATAGTTCCTCTGGTCCATTGTGGCACCACCTTTGTGGAGTGTGATAACTGTTGCTGTGTGCCATTCAGGGGCCACAATGCCTGATACAAGGCTATTAGTGAATTTGGTGCCCAAGTGGGGAGCCATGTCATTCTGAGGTTTGTGTAAATCACAGCCTGGGATGTTGGATGGTCACATGGGGTCTGTGTTCCAGGCTTTAGAGAGTGCAGGTTTGAACTGCATAGTTGTGATCACAGGGACTCTGCATTGTTCCTGTATAGATTTGGGCCCTTTAGGGTGTGAGAGGGGTGTAAAGTTAGCATTGAACCTATCTGCCAGGATGTTGCCAATATCAGTCGGTTCTGTAATGTTCCTGCCTAACCATTGTATGTCAGAGCAGATGTGGGTATTGCCATCGAGAGTAGTGACATACCTCCATAACGCTTTGTGGTAGTCCTTGGAATGTGTCACAGTAATGTTTACGTAGCTAGCTTTGGAGGATGTGATAAGGGATCTCAGATTCCTACTGAGGCTGACCAGGGAGCTACCCCACCCATGGGATTGTACTCTACTTTGCAACAGTCTCCTCCTTCTGTTGTACATTATGTCCATGGCAGTGGACCCCCAGAGTGGCATCCATTATCTGGTGGGTACTGTCATGGCTCTGTTTGGGATAGCATGATCCATGCAGTCGTGTAAGTGCTAATGAAGTGCAGTTGTGTATGTTTCAGCGTTTGTAACTATATTGTCCATCTGCACGGGTGTCATGACGTTTACTACTGCTGTCATAAGAAGCCTGAAGTTGGCTTTGTAGAAATATTGTACTGTGTTTTCCGTGAAGGGTGTGGTGCCGGGATGTGGATAACAAGGGTGATTAGCATACATTTGAAACTGACCAATGAGGGGATAACCCCAGGTGTGGAACACCAGTCACACATGTTGGTAATGTCCAGGTCTAGGATATTGTTGGCCTTGGTGGTGGTGTGTATAGGTTGATCCAGCTGATTGGAGGTTATGAATCCCAGAAAGTGTTGGCCTAATGTGTCAGTACATGAGTAGGTATCCCAGTTAAGTGTGGGGTAGTGTCAGTCTCACATCAGTAGTTCCTGTTTGAACCCTACTTTCCAGTACACCAAGAAATGAGGGCCGTTAACCATGGGGTATGGTGTGGAATCCATAGCAAGCTACAATTTGTATAGCAGTTCTGGCCACAGTTAGTTGCACTTGGATTACCTCTGATGCATTGTGCTAAGCAACCAGCCTGGAGGTGTGTACATCCTTGTGAAATATGGACACACCTCTGCCGTGGGTGTTCCAGTCCTGGTTACATGACTGAAAGGTGTGGTCTGCGTAATAGCCTGTCAGTGCAGGGGTGCTCTCCAGAGCCTAGAAGCAGGTCCCAGTCACTGCAGAGATATCGAAGTGGTCCATTATAAGGAGTGCCTCAGCTGAGTGCATTTGAGATGAAGATGTCAAGCATTGAGTAACATTACCCTCAGGTTTTGCTTGCCTGTTCCTGTTCTGGTGGTGAATATGTTATTTGAAATGTGTCTAAAACAGGCAGTATAGGAGCAGCAAGAGCCTTAGATGTTATCCATAATCCCAGGGCTGACAGGTGCAGGTCATCTGTGCCAAAGCATCGTGTTTTGTTGACCATGTCATTCAAAGCAGACAGATACTGGATACCCTTGGAATGACACCAGAAGCATAGGCAACTGTTGAAGTGAATAATTCAGTTGTTGTACTGTGGTATCAGTCTGGACAAATGCAGAATGCTTCTCAGGGCTTGGGCGATACCTGCCTGGGCTACAAGATCAGAGAGCTATTGCATGTCCCTGTACATGTAGTCCAGGAAGTTACATCTCAGGGCATTCACACTAACATGGAGAATGACAGTCATATTGTACCTGTTGAGGAGTGACCTGAGTGCATAGGTTATGTTACGGATCCTGTTACCCAACAGCCAGATGAAAGTGACTATCGCCTTGTGTAGCCTGCTGAGTGGGACATCAGTGTGACCGCCTACAGAGTCACCTATGACTAGTGTGTTGGGTATGTTATAACACCCTATTGGCTGTAGTTGATGGGCACACATGAGTCTGTGGGCTATAAGTAATTGGTGTTGTGTTTGGTGATGGGGGCTACCTCTGTTGCCAACACAGAGTAGTATGGAGAGGCTCCACAAATGTTATAGTCTTACTATGTGTGTCCTGTGGTGGTTGAGATCTAGTGAGACAATGTGATGAGTGGGGTGTGGTGCAAATGTTTAACATCCTCACATGATTGTCAGGTTCAGTCTGGGTTGGAGAGAGCATTACCTACAGCATGGCTACATATGTGCATCTCCCAAAGGCTATAGTGTCGTATGTTAGGAGGTGAGCATTGACTGTGTACATGAGACAATTGCTATATTGCCTCATGTTGCCCATATTCATCATATAGACAGGCAATAACACTGGTAATTGACACTTGGACATGCCTGTATATTCAACCATTTCTCACAAGATATGTGAGGTAAGTGTGTACAACAGCTGTTGTACTGTAAGCAAGCTGGAAATGTAAGGACAAACAGTGTTTACCTGTAGGAAATGAGTAGGATTGAGTGCTATAGTAATTAGTAGCTCATGAAGTGCTTACATGTTCTGAACAAGTGCTGAGCATGAATAAGCAATACAGATAGGGTGTTGGATAACATAAACTCACTGCCCCCAACAGGTACACAATCACATATCCATGAACACTACAGAGCCCCTGTAACCATAACTATGATGGTACAAGGTGCACTCAGGCTGCATGTGACCTGTCCACATCCCTGGTCGTATAATACACATATGGCAAAACAGTTTGCTCTACACATACACTTCCATGTAAAACATAGGTTCATGTCAGTCTGTGAAAACACTGAATGGAGCACACCAACAGTTATCACAACCCACAAAGTGGAGACGCCACTCATAATGGGAGGCACTGCACTATTACCCTGCTGAGTATGGTCTGAAAGTCCATGAACCTTAATCATTGTAGATGTTGTTAGCAATACAGATGTAGATGACAGTACGGATGATTTCACACTGCATAGCATACCTGTGACAGGTCATAGGACATCATCACCCATACTGTGTTCCACCTACACTCAGTATACTAGATGTACCTTCGTATGTCACAGGAGTGTTCTACCAGTGGCCTGTTGACAGAAGCAACACTACAAAAGGTGTCTGAGTGACATGTGCATATCACACCAGTGGCAGCTACAGTAAAACAGGGTTAATGTTTTGTACTCCCCCCTCATTGTAGCCCATACCACACAGACAAATGGGAGGCATCTGCATATGTAAGTATGTGAATGGCCATGACCTAGGAGCAATAGCTGACTCAGTGTTGTGGACAACATACAGAATGGGCTTTGTGGGTGAGGTGTGTGACATATGTGCACAATCTGACAGCTGCTTATTGCATTGTCACCACTAGGTTAATAACCCTGTACCCATTAACTACCACCTAGGCAGCGGTCAACATTATGGACACTGTGTGTAAGGGATGGTGCTGTGCAGTTTACCTCCCTGAGCTAGTGACATCACCAGGCCTATTAGGTAGTCATAAGAGGCAACCCAAGTCATGACAGGGTGCCATCCATGAGCATGGAGATCATTGGACAGCCATACTCAGCACTCAAGTGACCAATATCAGATCACATATCACCTTCAAGGGGTATTGGCCATGCTTGGATGGGCGACACCAGCCTTCACAATCCTCATCTCCACTATGCAGCATGCTGCCTACCCTGCATAAAGACATGTGCAACACTGTGATGTTGGACATGCTACATGTACATATCCTGATCTGAAAGACATACGTCATGGACAGCCACCTTCCTAGTACAAGGATTGCCACATGCTGGACAGATCCCTGTGTCATACATGTTACATAGTCCTGCCATACCATGCAACCATGTCCAGCAAAGCTGCACATGTCATCTCTGTCATACATGGTGCGATGACCGCATGGTAGATGTATCATTAACTGTCTGGATCAGTAATGTGGCACTGATTCACCTGTCAGCGGGAACATGGCTGTCGGATACAGCTAGAAAAACTTATATCATATGCCCATACATGGCCCAGGGCATACACACTACTACTACATGACCTTGGCCGTACATGCTATAGTTGATAACCATCCCTGCGAATACCATCTGGCTAGCCATTGTCCCATGTGTATCACATGTGCAACACAGGTGATATGTGGCAGAATGTTGAACTGCTGTACAGTGCCGTGTAGATGTATATGACAACACACATGCATGTAAAGGTTTCTGTGTACATGTCTGCATTGTCACTGCTCATGCCTGTTAAGGCAGTGTATGTGTTGATATGTGACATATACACAGCATCAAGGTCAACAGCATTAATGTGGACACATCCAGGCATGTGCTGATAGGTAAGAACACCAGTACAGGCAAACAGACATGCCCACATCAAGACAGCATTCACATGGAGTATGAGCAATGTAATGAGGTGACACACATATATGGTGATAATATCCAATCCCCATCGGATGTTACATGTGTGTGACACAAACATGTCAGTCGTGTCAGTGTCATGATGATTTGCAAAGACAACTGTTCATATGTACCAAATGTAATACACATGTATGTGCAGCTGTATCTCTGTGCATCTCTGAGATGCTGTGACCTGTCTCCATCATTATGTCTTCCAGATAATGCCTCGATCATGACTGCCAGCATATAGCCACTTGGAGGATGATGCCCTTATACCTTACCTCCAGGATAACTATGAGGTATTGTTCAGCCATGTGTCACAGCATGCCCAGCAGCGTGATGACCTGTGGCAGGAACTTTGCAGGAGGGTTAATGATGTGGGTGGCCATAACCGCACCTACCAGCAGGTGCGCAGACACTGCACGGACCTGATCCGACATGCGAAACAGCATGCCAATGCAATCGCCAGGGAACAAGGTAGAACAGGTGGTGGGCCACCAACCCAGCCCCCACTCACACCTACCGAGGAGCTACTGGCCAGCCTGGGGACCCCATCAGAATAGCATCCACAAACTCTAGCTGCCATCATGGAGGTGGGTGTCTCCCAACCACCAAGCCTGGAGTTGCCTGGTAAGTCACTACTGCACATATAACTATTATATCCCATTTAGTTGCATGTGTCACTGTACAATATGTAATGTAACATCATATGCAAGGTATGTTTACATACATGCCGCATACTGTAGTATGGGACCCTGTGTATGCACACATGTGCATATTCCATAGTATATGGTATTGTATTGGTGAATGTGTTAACATGCAGAGTGCACCCTGTAGCTGTCATACAGTCATGGATAATGATCAAACTGCTGTGTCACCCCTATACAGGTACCTCTGGCATGCCGCAGAGACAGCAGGCCGTTGCAGGTGAGACAGTTATCAGTATCAGGCATGTTAATGCACAGATCTATTCACCATGTAGCCAGTTAACACATGTACACATAATGTATGGTCCAGTCATGATATACAGGTCGCATCTTTTATCAATCACACTGGCTACCCATGTGCAATATATACAAACTAAATGAAACACCGACATGAAACCACAATAACTGTCATTGCTAGATGTGTGGACAGCTGTGCATACAACGGTGGAGGTGTTGTTCAATGTAGGAATATGTACTATACATCAGAACAACACATGTGGGGTATGCAAACAGTACTACACAGTGAGCTGGGATATGGGTAGCCCACAGGATTCACCATTGTGGAATATGCCCCTGCAATGAGTGCAGACATTGTGATGTGCCATCTGACATGTCCCAGACATGTAGTGGTCCGGCTGCAACATTGTCTCACTATCCCATAAAACATACCCCACATACCAAACATACAACCCTTTGTCTGCATAACCCTGTGGACAGTGGAGTATCTGACATCTATGGGTGTATGTCATATGGGAAAACACAGACATATGAGATAGACGGCCATCACAAACATTTGGCCAACACATGTTCACACATGGCCATGGAGGATGGCCAGAGACATGTAGCAACACACAGTAGATGTGATGTGTATGTGTGTACACCCTGTTGCACATTGTCTACACATTGTCCAACTATTGCCTTTGTTGAATGGTTATATAGTAGATGTGGAACACTGGACATCCTAAAAGCCTGTGCACAGCTTGTGGAGGTGTCACTTAATTCGACCACATAAGATGTGTTGAACATCATGACTGTGTCACAGCATGACATTAGTCAACTATACAGCTTCCACATACATACACAGACACTGCATCAGGCCACAGATACCGCACATTTTCCTTGCTGCTGTTGGACATCACTGTCAGCCATGCACCTCGTGTGTGTGGTACATAAATGTCATGTGGGACATGGTGTATTGACAAGTCTGCCATGTGTGGGCATGGTTTCCAGGCAGCTAAGAAATGTTAGCAGTTGTGCAGGGGTGTCATCCATATGTCTTCCAGTGACCTGCCACACATGACACAGCATGGTTTAGTGTGTATACACCTCAGCGACGTGGGTCACAATCCACAGTATTTATGTATTGTGTATGCACGCAGTCATGGCTATGCACTGTGTGTGTATTCCACACTGTATAGCAATGGAGACACCTCATGATTCCATGCAATGGCACTGTGTCTGTACTTCACACTGTATAGCAATATAGACGCCTCATACTACCCTTCAATGGTCATGCACATCTGCTAAAAGTGCATTCTATCTGTAGGGCATACAGACAACACTGCAATGTGACACCATTACACCGCTGTACATGTGTCAGGACACCATTGTGTCAAACATGTATGCATGTCAATGCACACGTCAGCAGATTACATGTCATACTACATGTTAATGTCAAGGACATATGCCTCACATCAGCCATGTGTACTGTTAACCTTTGCTGGTCCACATGGTGTATCACAGGGGTGCATGCTTAATACCATGATTGTGTGAAATGCATGGCTTCTGCTATGACACATGCTTGCTGTTGTGTGCAACCCAGGGATGTATGCTAACTACCATTATTAATGTCTGAGCTGCATGCCATCTGCTGTATCACATGCATGCTGCATGCCTTCTGTCAAATCACATGCATGGTCTCTGTGTGTCTGTGTGTGTCTGTGTGTGTCTCTGCTGTAATGTAGAGTCTTTGTTTGCCTTCACAGGTGATGTAGGTGCGTTACCCTCCTGTGGTCCATCTGATGTTAGTGTCCCCACAGACTCTAGCAGTGATGAACATATGCTTGAGGTACAGGCAGGGTTGTCAGGGGCTGAATCTGTGCCATTGGTTGCCATCCCACCTATATCCCCCTCTTCCCCGCACACAGTTCTCATGCCAATGGCCATAGAGGAAGGACAGTTAGCTTGTGTTAGCTTGGAACAGGAACATGTGCTGGCTACAGAAGGTGTGTCTTCACAGCATGGTGTCAGTGAAATGACTGCAGATGTGCCATACAGGCATGTGGCCAGTGCTGCTCGTAGGAGGACCTCTGGCCGACATGCACCTGCAGGACAAAGAGCAGCAGCTGGTGTCACCAGACACATGTTTCAGACTGTAATGGTGGCACAGGCATGTGCTGAATGGCAGAACAGAGAAGGGCAGAGGCTTCAGAGGGCTGCTATCTGTTCTTTAAACAACAACATCCAGACATTGGCAAATGCTCAACAGAAGATTGCGATGTTTTGGACAGGCGACTGGGTGACATGGTTGGAATCCTTGACCGTGGCATGGCAATCCGCGAGCGTCAACTGTCTGTGCTGGAACATCTGGTAGGAGGGAGGCATAGGCCACATGGACATAGGCCAGCTACACCACCTGGTGCAGGTCTACGTGAATGAGCTACCTCACATGCCCGCTCCCATAGTGCCGGCAGCAGCAGCAGTGCAGCTGGTGCTGCGCTGTCCACACCAGGACACAGCAGGCCATGTGGACGTGGCCCTGGATGGCCCCAGCAGGGACACAGTTCCAGTGGACATGTGTCATCTGACAGTACCCAATCTGTACCTCTGCCTGGTAGTGCCCGTGCAACCCCTGGCAGGCACAGGTCACGTGGCCGTAGCCGGACACAGTGAGCTGTAAATCCTGGTCTGTAGAATCTGGAGCTGTCAATAATACCCCTGTGTAGGCTGGACACATGGCAGAACTGTGTGCACACATACACGCACACACCAGAAACATCTGTAGGGCACCGCAACACCTACATGCATAACAACCACACATGTCCTATTAGATCACAGGCCCTAACTCACACACATCATGTCATCCACTGGTACAGCCTAGGCCCCTGGCAAACATTATCACCCTGTGCATATGATGATGCCTGTGCCACATCCCTGTTATCCACACCATCGGTGCAGGGACATGCTCATATGGTCTGATGCACAGGGTGAACAGAATAGTGAGATAAGTGTATATTACAATTGTTGTGTACTGTTGACATGCAGCAGACATACCATGTAGTATAAGTTTAGAATGCATTGTTTTATGTTCACAGTATGTGTCTTGGTAACAACAGTAGCAGCATGTTGGTAATGATGCCCTGCTTCCCTCCTTAAGGTCTAACTGCATGTGCCATTACATAACAGTGTTTGCAGTTAGAATGCATTGTTTTATGTTCACAGTATGTGTCTTGGTAACAACAGTAACAGCATGTTGGTAATGATGCCCTGCTTCCCTCCTTAAGGTCTAATTGCATGTGCCATTAAGTACCAGTGTTTGCAGTTTCCCATGTGTAAATGTGGAGTACTCACAGGCATGTATGGCAATACCAGCATGCTATACGTAGCCTCAACCTCACTGTTAGAAAGGCTGACATTCCAAAGATGTCTACACATCTACTGATCCAGGATCATGTGAGCTGTGTACTAGGCTACAGTGGCTAGAGACGTGACATCCATACCGGGTGACATCACAGGTACAGTTACATGGTGCGGGGGGTTTACACAGCAGTCTAGCTGATGTCAAGGGTAGAGGCCAGTTGATAGCATGAGGCCTCACTGTGTAGCAGTAATACACTTTCACATTACAGGATGAGAACACACACAGACATACACAGACACACACAGTAACATGCCCACACACATGGGGTCAACAACACTATAACACACACTTGAAAGTGTTGAGGTGAGGACCCCTGCCTATGTGGTAATCACCATTACAGTACTGTGCACCCACATGATGCGACACAAAGAATGAACATGTACAGGTAGTCAGTAATGCCTAAGACTGATGGCATCAACAGGGTAGTAGATTGCATCACCTTGAGGGGTTAGGGATCCTATCTGTTCTCTATGGTAGCATACATCCTCACGCCATGCACCAGACAGCCATACATACACACACACACACACACACACACACACACACACACACACACACACACACACACACACACACACTGGAGTCCACAAATGTCATGCACATACAGATAGCTAACATGTGTGTGATACACACACCACCCCTACCTATGTCTTGCTTTCTACACTGCAGTATGTACAGATCTCTACAACAGTGTACAGTGGTATGTAACAATTGGGATGTATTCCCCACCATACGTAGCATATATGGTCACACAAGCAAACACACATGGTAGTACTGTGAATCAAACACCTGCTATCTTATGATACGTCTGACAGACATGCAGCAGTATTTCCCACATTACAATGTGTACCGATGCTACCCTCGGCAATTGTGCTTTGGGTGGGTTGTGTGGGTTGGGAGGGTGGCTTAATGGCTAAGGTGTTTGCCTTACAAACACAAGGTGCAGGGTTTGAGTCTCACAAGGGATAATTGGCTAGGCTTAAAATGGCTCGCAAGGGCAGTTAGCTTAGTACTAAACTATGAACTATGAACTATGAACTATGTGCTGCTATATGCACACACGAGGACTTAAGTGTTACAGGTGTCAAGTGATTTACAGTCAGTGACACCCTGACCGCTGTGTAGGTTGCATGTCTTCACCTTCAATTAACAGAAACATAGCTTAGTGTTTGCACATGTTATGGTAGGATGGCTTATGACACACCTGTGAGCTGTCTTCAGCAAACATCCATCTGCAAAGGTGGCCCACCACTTTATGTACACACATCCATCCATACCTGATGTACATCTTACTGTACTGTCAGTATTTCACCATATACAGGTGTCAGTGATGGGGCTGCATTGCAACTGCATGTTGTAGTAAGACACAGATGAACTGCAAACATCAGCTACTGCACATGCATGGTAGCTGAATGTGCACCACTACATGTACATGTGCGTAGGTCCTACATTCCTGTCATGTAGCCATGTTTGTATGCATTGCAATTGGTGGACATGTGTGATGACATACATGACACATGGACTGTTGTATGATATGATAGTTGTCATGGGTAATCAGTACAGAGGGAATGTTAACTCAGTCAACATTGCTACCTTATGTACTGTTAGCATTCAACAGCCATGGACCTACCTTCCATGTGCATGCGTGTAATTGCTGTAGCCACTTGTCTGCATGAAGGACAGCAAAAGCTATGCTATGTACATATGTGTTGTGTGTGTGTGGGGCATGTACATATCCACGGCAGTTACATGTATGCCATATCCAAACATGAGTGTGTTTTCTGGTGTACAGCAACAGTTATCTGTTACAGCTGTATAAGACCCAGGGCCCCTGTTATGTGTACAGCTGACCTGGTTATGAACAGTGGTATAATTGCATTGCATAACACATGATGGAACCCTGTCAGTACATGGGTAGTCTGCACAGTTGCTGTAGAGCTAGGTACAGTCCACTTGTCATGAGTAACATGGTGTTGTACTAATGTTTGGATGTGTGTTGCTGGTCCAAGGACATGGTGATGTCTGAGGGCTACATACTAGAATGCAGCATTTACCACTGTGATCTGCACCTGACACATCTGTGATGGCTTCTGAGAGTGTATTGGTCAGTACATGTGAGTGGCCTTCATGTACGTGGGGACACTAACACTTGGAGCGGTCCGTAATGGTCTTATGGCCCACATGTCTGTATCTGAGGCATACAGTGGTAGTACTATTGTGCACAACTGAGCCTTATGCCAGGTGTTCCTCACTGCACAGATGTCAGTATTCCCCATTGTTGGATCTAGATTGGCAGCTATGATTACGAACGCTACACATCTAGCACTGTATAGCATACACATACAACGCAGTTATCCTGTAGGTGTCAGGGTGATTACCTGGTCTCAGGTTCTTCATCTATGTATGGTACTATATGTGCAAAGCAGCCACTCTTGCCAGGACATCACCAAGGGTGGTATTAGTGTGCCAGGTTTAGATTGGTACAGCTAAAGTGATGGACAGCAGCAGACGTTGTGTAGAAGACCGGTGTCAGATATATGCAGTGCAGTGTTCATGCTAACAATGATGACTATCGAGACACTGTGCCCTTCCGTGTTTAGAATCTGTGTGCATACAAGACAGCCCTTTGCTACTAAGTGTGTGAGGATGCCCAGTACGCCGTTGTGTAGATGGACAGATAGTGCATTCCAAACGGACGTGTGCTACTAAGTGTGTAAGCATGCCCAGTGACACCTTGTGTCGGTTATGTGCCTCTGTGTATGGGCATGACCATTGTAATCCTGTATAGTGATAGTGGTCATCCAGGCAACAGATGGCCATACGCCACTTCAGGATGGATTCCTACATTGAACACACTGGTTCACAGGTATGTACACCGTAACTGCCAGCATCCATGTCAATGTCTGCATTCCTAGAAGGTCATATTGACTGTCTTGAAAGGTGTACTGTCTGTGGCACGTCTCGTATCTATGTAGTGTTGTAATAGTGCTCCGTAGATAGGCAGTTGTCCTGCTCACACCACTGCCATGTGTTTGTCTCCGTCTACCTTGGGACAGTAATATGCTTTTAGACTGCTCACACTCCATACAATCCCTATCGGCATTTGTTCCATTGTTGATGATGTCACCCACCTAGAAGTATGCCTTTGGAAGTGCTGTGTTCCAGTAATCCTGGTAGCACGTTTTGTAACTGCGTAATGCTGTAGTGTGATAAGGTAGTTAGGTCTATGTTCTAATCCCAGCCCTGCCAAGTGTGTCTGTGTTTCCAGCTGCCTGGGGACAGCGTAATTCTTTTCGACTGCTCACTCTCCATACAATCCCTATCAGCGTCTTTGCCTTTGCTGATGATGTCACCCACCTAGAAGTATGCCTCTGGGAGTGCTGTGATCTAATAATCTCAGTAGCGCGTTCTGTAACTGCGTAATGCTGTAGTGTGATAAGGTAATTAGGTCTATGTTCTAATCCCAGCCCTGCCAAGTGTGTGTGTGTGTTTCCAGCTGCCTGGGGACAGAGTAATGCTTTTAGACTGCTCACTCTCTATACAATGCCTATTGGCGTCTTTGCCTTTGCTGATGATGTCACCCACCTAGAAGTATGCCTCTGGGAGTGCTGTGCTCCAGTAATCTTTGTAGCGTGTTCTGTAACTATGTAATGCTGTAGTGTGATAAAATAGACAGGCAGGTGTTCAATTCCAAGGCATGACAGGTGTGTGCGTTTGGCAGTCATATCCTATGTGTTAGTATCTGTGGGTGGCTAGCTCCAAGATGTGTTGAGTGTGTTTTGTTGTTTTCCTATATAGTGTCCACAAATGTCATAATCACCCAAGAGACTGGGTTGTCAACACATGCACGTACATTCGCCAATAGGTCTGGTGAGTAAATGTCAGCAGCCCTACTCTTACCCTTACAACAGTCTGACCCATGTGACACAACAAAACACACTTGCCCTGATAGTAACACCACTACATAATGCAGGTGGCATATGTGGTTTCCTTTTCATTCTTGTCTAATGCTTTGGTGTCATGTGGTCCGCTGTTGTGATATAAATTCAATATCTACGTATGTGTGTGTATATGTATATGTGTGTGTGTGTGTGTGTGTATATATATATATATATATATATATATATATATATATATATATATATATATATATATATAGATATAGATAGATATGTATGTATGTGGACATTAGCACTATTGAATGTCTGTGCTGGATGATCTGTACATGATCACCTCAGCCGTATGTATATCTGCCATGGCTTAGTGGTAAAGCACATTGTCTGAGGTGTGCAGGGTCCCCGGTTCTAGTCATGTAGAGACTGGTTATTTTGTTGCTGGGAAGAACAAGGGACATCGAATATGGTGATAGTAAGGGATCTTTAACCAGTTGTGTGTGGATCTGAGCGACAGTAAGCAGTGGTTATTAATTTGGAGGATCAGTATGGGTCATATAACTATGCATTAGAAGACAATACTATGCAAATGAGGTTGACAGTACTGAATCCCGTTTATCCCCAGGGTGTGATGCAGATCCCAAGAGTGTATGTGTATAGATAGGCGTGTGCAGGACTCGAATATAGGTGAAAGCATGGGAGGGGGGTCAGGCATACTGTACGTACATTGGAGCCCTGAACCTCAGGATTGCTCCTGCCTTAGCACACCTAAGCTAGGGGTGTGTCTATACCTGCCTGGTGAAACTGGGAGGGACAACAGCAGTAGTGGAGTAGTCAAGGTGAACAGGCTGCACAAACAGGTGATAATTAGCACAATCAGCAGATTATATGGCCAGCCCACCCCGGAACACTATGCTAAAGTGAGCAAGCACCATACACACAGGTTTCTTCCACACTCCACACCACCGGTGTATACATGCGGGGACATTTCTCGACGCAATCCAACCAAATGAGAAGGGATGCAGCAGGCAACATAGACCAACATGTGCAGGAGGCTGAGGGTGGTGAGGATGTGAATGCTGCCAAACAACCCTTAGTGAGGTGACATAAGACTTTACAGACCCAGGGTAACCTACCAGGGGCTACATGAGCTGGAGATAGTGGACTGCTATGGGGTGGACAGAGACCTCCTATAGCAGCTTGTTGAGCTGTGCTGGACACACCTGACACATCGAACAGGCCGGGGGAATCCCATCCCAGTGGATACCAAGGTATGTGTTGGCCTAGGTATACTAGCCACAGGTACCTCCCAAAGCACAACTGGGGATATCATGGGGATCTCACAGGCATCTGCATCCAGAGTATTGCACCAGTTCACAGACGCCATGTCACCACATGCCAGTGAGCACGTACATGTCCTCAACACACGTGATTTGTTGACCAGCAATATGCATCTCTTCCACCAAATGGCAGACTACCCTGGGGTACTGGGTGCTATAGCCTGCACACACGTACACATCAAAGCACCACCCAGTGAGCGGGGTAGGGCCTACATTAACTGCAGCAGCATACCCTCAAACAGCTATGCCGTATGCGATGGCCAGGGCATTAAATTGAATGTGTGTGCTGTCTGCCCTGGAAGCTATGACGATTCCGATATATGGCATCTGACGCAGCTGTACTACACCTTTGCCAATATGGACATCCCCTACAGTCACCTAGTGAGGGATGCTGGGTAACCACTGGAGTCATGGCTGATGACACCCATCAGCAATGCACACACCTGAACAACTACACCATAATGAGGCACATGTACAGGCAAGACATATAATTGAGCATGTGTTTGGGATGCTCAGGTCATGGTTCTGGTGTCTGGACACATCCGGTGGAGCCTTGCAGTATTCACCAGCTAAATGCACCCAAATTGTCATGGTATGTGCTATGCTACACAATCTGATCCTGCGGTAACAGTTGCAGCAGGAACAGCATGGGGCAAGGCCACAAAGCCCCCCCCACCAATGCCAAGGCCTGTACAGGCACAGTGTGACTTGGAGGAGGAACTACCTGAGCTGGACCCAGTAGACGAAAGGAGGCATGCACAGTATGACCTGCCCTTGGCAAAGAGGCAACGCATGGCATATGCACTGACACAGTAGGTACCCAGGGAATTTCACCCTCTCTGACTAGCACAGACAGTACAAGGGATGCCAAACATGACACTACCTGTGCTCAGCCATGTATAGGAAGTGCACTGTGTGCATCTGACATAGGCAGCCCTCCAGCACCATCCTCAGGTCTGGAACACCCCCAAGGTAAGTCAATCAACCTACCAATTGGCAGTTGTATTATAATGTGTATTTACCTGTAGCTATGGTATGGATGTGAGCATACAAGTGAATTTGGTGGCCGACTGTTAGGGCAGCAGACAGTACACATCCATAGTGGCACCATGACATCTGTAGCATATACCAGGGTCACAATAGTAGCCAGTAGCACACAGGGTGTCCTAACCCACTGCAGGTTATGGGCTGAACATCATGTGTGTCCATACAGCCCACACAAGTCTCATACAGCTGGACACGTGTAGACCAGTACAGACAAATGCTATACAATGGCCTCTGGATATGCCCAATGGATGACCCCAACCCCCACAGACACATACACAGACTACAGCAGGCCAGGCAGTTGGATGTAGGTTGTGAAGGCTAGGACGTCTGAAACCACTATGCTGGTAATTAAAGCTAGGATCTGACGTACACTGGTATGCCTCCAACCGGCAATTTAGGTAGGTTCACACACTGAAATAGAGTATCTGGCATACCAGTACAGTAGTAGTAAATGTGTACAACTGTCAGCTGTGCCCCCCCCTTCCAACGTACACATGTGAGAGTCATGTGCACCAACCCCGGTGCTGTGTAGGACTGTGGATACAGTTGGATGTCCCCCCACGCTGTGCAGAAATGTAGCAACAGTCAATGCCACATGACCGTTAGCTACCCTTCAGACACAACATGCCACCTGTCGGTGTACAACGCAGGGGTCAGCACCACAGTAGTGACTATCTGGACATGTGACACATGCGATCCAGTTGACCATACTGGGCATGCTCAGACACATGAAGGTATGATGGTAATGTCAGTCGACAACATGCGTAACAGTCATACTGGGTATGCTCACACACTGAAACACAGGATGGCCAGGTCTGCAAACACCAGTGGTCTGGACATATCTGCCAGTACATTGCTATACTGTTGGATGACTGTGCTGTCTGGTATGTGTGTGGTACTGTCTATTGTCTGTATATATGCCATGGTGTATTGGTAATTCACATGAGCTGTGTGCACAGGGTATTGCTACCAACACGTGCAAAGGACGGTTCTTTGTTTGTGGCCAGAACGGCGCCTTTGGATACAGAGTGGGTAAGGCACATTCCAGCAGGTGGGAGCAGTTGTGCATGGGTTTGCGTGGTGTTAAGCACTGCTGACCTCTGGTTACAGCTCCTTATGCTTGTTTAGACTCCACATTTCTTTAACAGTGCAATACTCACATACTGGTAGACAAACATGCCTACACCCACTCGCTCACTCACTTGCACGTGCACCGAAATTGGTGCTTCCATTTGTCACTCACACTGGGTAAGCGTGATCCCTTGTGATGCCTATTACATCGGACTACATGATTACAGTATCGGGTATGGCTAACCATTAGGTGACGGCAGGTGTTCGACTGTATGGAATCGGCGGCCTGTCCAGTGACATAATCATATTATATGTGTGTTCCTCATACAATCTTCTCCCATCTGGCTGATACATGGGAACCGATACTCTGCAATGCTGACATGTAAATGTGTTTTGGGAAATGCATCTCTCTGCCGGGTCATGCTACCGCATACCTATTGTAGGTTTTCCACCTTTTAGATTGGCCGACGTGAGACTCTAGGAGTAACACCTTTCCCAATTTGCATGGGACAGTCCCTCATTAGGCATATGTGTCATGTGAGAATACTCTAGCCATAGCAAATGTCCTGATTAGAGGACAATAGTATATTGCACGTGTCTGTAATAGTTGCATGTAACGGTTATTGTATACATGACACGTCAATATGTTATGTGAAGTAGCATAAGCAACTTGACTGCTGCTAGACTAAGCTTTGATTTGTGCTAATATGTATATTTCTGTACTATGCATGGCTGTAGGTAAGTTCTGACCTGGTACGTCTGACATTTCTACAGAGCAGGTCCCACTTTGGCCATTTGGAAA